>NC_056738.1:20450178-20571471 GCF_019279795.1 Protopterus annectens | reverse complement strand
TCTTTACAATTCTGCGTCACGTTATTTGTACTTGAATAAAATTAGATTAGATTAGAATACAGATAGATGTTTTAATAGAGAAAGGGTGGTTTACAGTGCGTTATGCAAAGTTTGCTCGTGTTTTTACACTGGAAAAACGGAGCATAAACTTTAAAAACAGAACTAGTGAGCATCTGAGAAATATCAGGGATCACTATGAATTTAACGTTTTGGCTAAACACATCTCCCAATATGCAGAACATAAATTCAAGTTCATTATTTTGGAAATATGTCCCTCGGAAGTTAAGTAAGTGATGTCATCAATTTTTAATGTATATAATGGGTGTGTTGTTTATCATTGTTGTCTGATGAATTTCCTTTAAGTATAATTTGGGACAAAAGTGCTTATGTTTCAAGCCTTTAATAAACTGTTTTTTTTTTATCCTTGAGTGAGCTTTTCATGCAGCTAGATTAGAATACTTATTCCAACTACAAAGCTGTTAAGAAAACAATGTTTTTTTTAGCATTTAAATGCACCCTTTCAGTCAGAGATTGCTAACCTTATACATCAGATAAATTGCACAGCCTGGAGTTGTACATTTTGGCATCTGGGGAAAAAAGTAAAACTGGCTTAATTTTCAGATGCAAATCATCAAAACTCCACTCATACATTTTTTTTCTTACTACAAGTAGTTTTCCTTTAAGTTGAATTTGAATGACACAAAGAAAATATTTTTTTTACTCTCCTGATTTTCTGTCATTGTTTGATTTTACATTTTTCTATGTTCTGCAGAAGTACACACTTTCTTTTTATTTTGATCCAGCAATAAATGTAGGTTTAAATGTATTTGTCCTGAAAGACACTTTCTAATAGCCATGGGTCGTATGAGCTCAGTTATCCTTCATGCTTAAGGTAGCCACAGAAACCAATTTAAATCTGTCAATTTATATGTTGTAATGCTTTCTGAATAATTCAGCTAAAGGGTAATTCCTTGTTTGTAATTCCTTTTTTTTTTGCACAGGCACCTTGCATTTCATGTGGACAACTACACATTTCAGAATGGAATTTCATTTACTTGTTCACTTCTTTTTGAACAAATTGGTTAACACTGTCTACTTGTGGACCGTGTCAAATGTTGCTGTGAAAGTCAAGTGTTTTTATTTTCAAGGGAGACCTTGGGTAGTATTCATCCTGACTAGGGTGAAGTTTGGTCAAGGCGCCAGGGAAATTCTTCTGTTCTTTGATAAGTGCCATGAAATGTCATACATCTAGTGGAGCTTCCACCAATATAGACAGATGGGGCATTGGTTTAATATTCCATCCAATGGATGGCACACAGATATTTGGACTGCAGTGTCAGTATTACAAAATGAATCCAGTTATCTGATTTTGTAATGCGACACAAGGTTTTCTGATCTTTCAGCGTCAAAATTGCATGTGCTACCTGTTGAGCTACTGACTCTGATAATTACTACAGTACCTGCCATGCTTTTTACTAGAGCAGTGTCTACTTCTCAGATGTTTTTAGCAGTATATCTGAGGTTGGTACTTGTGCAACAGCAACATGGGATTTGTGAATACTTTAGGAAGACTGTATAAACTGTTTGATCTCTTGGATTTGGTTTGCATTTAGAACCACTTTCATCTGATGTATGTTACCATAATGGCCTCTATCAGGACAGGCTTCTCATTTTGTCGTGCTGGTTGAAAAACAGTGACCTGATCATTTTAGATACAAAACGTGTGCACTTGACAATATTTCTTTATGATCAAGATCACACTCAAGAACTGGAGAGAAGTCAACACAGATCTTTGTAGTTAAGTTGGAAGAGTTAAAGCGAAGTGAAAGTTTTGGATGTCAGGATAACTGACAACAGGAAGTTTCAGTCCTGTCATTTGAAGAAAATGGACCATGGTTATTTTGATCTGTCGTTACACTAATCACACTACTTTTGTTTGTGAAGAGCTTATGTTCAGATAGCCAGTGGCATAGTTCTGGCATTTACAGCATTTCTTTGCTTTCAACAGTGCATGTTTACCTTGTTCAAGAATTGTAATAAGGTTATTATTCTCTTGTTACTGTTGGTTTGTAAAGTTAGCTTTAGTAAGTCTGGAAAACATACATGTGTATAGTCATTTTGTATATTCATTTTGATAAACAATTTGTAGATTATTTTTTTAATAGGGTGGGGAAAACTGGATTTATTATTTAACTATGTTGCATATCTTCTTGAAACACTGAATTTTATCATTTAAACTTAATTTCTGTTTTGATTCAGTATCTGTTTTACATCTTGTTACAATGCATGATAGTAAGATGATGACTTCTATGTATAATAAAGATGGTCAAGCTATTGCATATTTACTTTCCTGAAATATATACCCGAGGTATAGATTTAATAGCATAGTGAGAACCTGAGAGCAAGTGAGTTGTATAGTCAAGGTAGTTAATTTTGTGTGTTGACCAGACAAGTGGTTTATTTAGATACAGTATGATAAGAGAGTATTGTTGAAAAGTAGTTTTTAGAATTAAATAAAAATCAGAAAATGCGTATTTTTGGTTCTGTTAGTACTAGAAATGCAAATAATGCACAAAAAAATTAAAAGAATAAAAATTGTATTGGTATGTCATGAGATGCAATAGATGCAGTACACAACTTTAGAATATTATAGATCAGAATTGGTCATTTAGTTCTGTACCAGATCGTAAGATGTTATTTGGTGATTTACCCAAGCTTGTTTGAGAGAGAGTCTTTATTTAACATTTGTTTAGCGGGAAAGTCCAACTGATATAGAGCCCATTTTCAGAATAGGCCCAAGAAGAAAGGTTACAGAAGCATGTCTTTGAAATGTCTTAGGTAGCATCTGTGTTTTAAAGATATGGAAATATGTCCCCAGTCCAATATTATTACAGTACCTTGCTGTAATTATTTTTGTGACCATATTAACAGAGAATATATTTATACATCCAGTCATAAGAAAGAAGTTTTATTTTGCAACATGTAATATAGATAATAGATTATATTTAGATACGTGTGAAATTTACTAGTTTCTATATAGGTACAACTTGTAGGAAACTTAGAATATGTGATCATAGTGCTGAAATAAAAAAAAACTTTTTATATAAACATGTTGATCAGCATGGTTTGGAGGGTGGCTTAATGGCTAAGGTGTTTGCCTTACAAACACAATGTGCAGGGTTTGAGTCTCACAAGGGATAATTGGCTAAGCTTAAAATGGCTCACAAGGGCATTTAGCTTAGTACTAAACTATGAACCTATGAACTATAATGATTTTAGGGTTATAAATATAATTTTGTTTACAGAAGTTATTATTTTAGAATGAAAATATAAGTATTACTATTAGTTTAATATTTTTAAGTTTCTTAAGTATTTTTAATAGGGATGCATTTCACTTTAAGAAATCTGTTAGTCTAATTAATGAATGCTAATTTACATAACTGATATTCTGGAGGTTATTTAAGTGATGATGTTTTTCATGTTTCACTGTTGCAGTCATTACATTTGGGTTATCTGCTTGCAATAGCTCTCAGTCGGCTTGATTAACAAAGTCTTGGGTCATGCGTCGGTTGCTGTCCCATCTTCCATGACGTCAGGTAGTCAGGGGTGTAAAACATGCAGCCGACGCCATTACATCAGTCTTTCTTGCTGTGCGGTGCCCGAAGCAGAAGCAGTTCGCAAGTGCCAGTCGGCCGACTCCTGAAATTTTCATTTTCGATTTTCAGAACCGAAGTCTTCAACTAGGCTAAGTACCCCGTTGGGGAAACTTTTTCTTGCTCTACACCGATGTCAGTAAAAGTCAGTAATTGTATTTCTTGTGGAAAGCAAATACCTCGCATTCCTTGCTTAGGCCCTGACCACAACGTACTTCACTGTAGTTTTTGTGCCTTATTTAAACAATGAACTATTTGTCAGTATATTTACTCTTCCAAATATTTTGTTACTTGGTTTAGTTATCCAGATATGACTTCGGTAAGCCACCCGACCTCCGACATTCCAAAAAAACGCAAAGATAAAGACAGAGACAGACCGCATAGGTCCAAAGCTGCCAACGACGCTTCTCCTAAGCTAATCGCCAGTTCACCGGTACTCATTGAGGCGCTTTCGCAGCCCCAGATACCTGCTACTTCAGATTCTCAGGCCTCTACTGAGACCCATTTGGAGTCCAGTATGCCGTAAGATGCTTCAACTGTGGAACCTGCTGGTGTCTCTACCTTGGATGGGTCCGAAGCCGCTGTGCAGGCACTGGCTTCTGAGGGTGTATTCAGGCCTACTGACTTGCATATTAAACCAACGCCATCTTCTTTGATCCATGCCTAGAAAACCAACGCGCAGACCGCATGGTCAGGCCCCTGTGCCTAAAAAACAAATGATAAGAATGGCTAAAGACCTTATTACTCTAATCAGTGGAAGACTACCTTCCCCCTCTAAGAGACCTAGGACTGAGTTTGCTTATGATTCTTCTGATCAGGTTTCATAAATTTCTTTTTCCTCTGATGACCAGGATTTACCCTTATCTACCTATGAGGATTCTGATGCAGAGGACTCTATTCCTTCTTCTTCCCCAGAGGATTTCACTTTTGGTGAAACCTTGCATACTCTTAGGGAGCATTTTCGCTGGGAAAGCCAGGATTACTCTGACTCTAAAAAGATGCTTAGGGATTTCTTACTCCTGCCCCAACACAGGCCTTTAGTGTCCCCCCTCTACTGGACATTGTTGATGATGCCTTTTCGGAATCTAGCTTGGCCCCTGATTCTTTACCTCCTGCTCCCAGAAAACCTGATAGATATTACAGGAGGGTTCCTGACTCTCTCAAGTTCCTTTTTAAAAATCCTACTGCAGATCCTGAGACTATTTCACAGGGACCTAGGGACCCAAGGGCATTAAGGCTACTACTGCCAAAATCCTACCCCCTCTGATAGAGATTCCAGGGCGCTGGATAGATAGAGTTAGAAGGTATACACTTCTGCAGCCTGGGCCATTAGGGCCTTAAGTATTAGCAGCATATTATTGGATTGCTTAAACAGAAATTGATGTTGATTCCTGTCTGTGCTGAAAAACTTACTTTGCAATGTGGTTTTGATTCACTAGAGGCATCTTGCATGGTTGCTGTCACTGGGTCTGTACTTAGAAGGCATGCTTGGCTTAAGGAGCAATCTTTGCCAGATCATGTTAAAGCTGGATGCTCCCTTAAACCAAGACCACCTGTTTGGCAATAAAGCAGAAGTAGTACTGAAAAAGATGGAGGAAAAAAAGCTAAATCTATGCAAGCTGTTAAAGATTTCCTGCAAGTACAGCCTCCCAGATTTAGTTGGCATTGACCCTCAAAAAATTGGTCCTTTCCTGCCTCTTCCAGGCCTTCTCAGTCCAAACCCAGAACCAGCAGAACACCCAGGCTTCAGTCCCAAGGTACTCACAGGGCTAAGCAGTGAAGGCCTCTCACTTCCAGAGCAGGGAGTGGTAAGACGCCTCCCTATGGTAAATTGTCTCAATGACTTAACTTTAAATTTTCCAAGCCCTGCACAACTGACTGTTCCCTTAGGGGGAAAGATTACCCACCAGGCAAAAAATTGGGAACTCATTACCCAGGACAAATGAGTTTTAAATATAGTTTACCAAGGATACAGATTCCACTTTCACTCCTTTCCAACCCCAAATGGTTGGCCAGACCTACCCCCAAATCAGTGGGCGGAGGCTCAAAAGCAAATTCTTACCCTCTTAAGCATAAGGGCTATTCAACCCAGAAGAGGAACGGGGGTAAGGTTTCTACTCCAGACCTTTCCTGGTACCCAACTTCTGGCATCCTGTATTGGACCTCTCTATCCTAAACACATTTTTTGTGATTCTAAAATTCAAGATGTTAACTCTTTACCAACTGCTTCCTATGCTAGGCAAAGATGCCTGGTTGGCAACACTAGATTTAAAGGAAGCTTACCTGCACATCCCAATAAGTGAATCCTGCAGAAGATACCTACGCTTCAAAGCAGGATACATGCACTATCAGTTCTCGGAACTGCCCTTTGGCTTATCTACTGCACCCAGGGTATTCACAAAGTGCCTTGCTCCAGTCATTGCATTTTGCAGACAAAGAAATATCCAAATATATCCATACCTGGACGATTGTCTAATTCAGGCAGAAAACAAGGACATACTATTGAATCATCTGGCATTTGTACAGAAACTCTTAACTTCCCTGGGGTACACTATAAACAAAAATAAATCACATCTTGTACCCTGCCAACAAATTGTATTCCTGGGAGCAAGCCTGAACACAACTTCCCAGATGGCTTTTCTCACACCAGAAAAACAAGTTCATTTTGACAGCCTACTTCAAACTACTGGCCACAAAGACCCAGTTATCTGCAAGGAAAATACTGCAAGCCCCGGGGTTCATGGCCTCCTGTATTCTACTAATTCCATATGCAAGACTGCATAGGAGGAAACTACAATGGTATCAGCATTTTCAGGATCCAGAAACAATGCTTCCTATCATTCCTTGTCTACAGATAGAGTTCCTTTGGTGGGCAGATGCCTGTCACCAAAACAAGGGACTGCCATTTACTCTACCCCCTGCCACCCAAACCCTAACAACAGCTGCATCAGACTATGCATGGGGGGCTCACTTGTCAGGGAAGTACATTCAGGGCAAATGGAACCCAAGTCAAATGCACCTGCACATCAATCAGAAAGAAATGTTAGCTGTACAGAATGCTCTGACAGCCTTCAAGGACCACATCCTTCCAGGACAATTAATGGTAAAGGTGGACAACACCACGGTTATGTGGTACATAAACAAGCAGGGGGGAACCCACTCATACCCTCTCCGCAGACTAGCCATGGCTCTGTGGAACACAGCCTTGAGTTACCAAATGCACCTGTTGGCTCAGTTCCTGCCAGGAAAGCTCAACTCACTGGCAGATGATCTAAGCAGAAATGTCATGAACCCAGAAGAATGGAAACTGAAACCAAGGATTTTCAACATGTTGAGAAACAAATGGGGGAGCAAAGATATAGACCTGTTTGCCTCCCCCCAGTAATATCAATTGAAAAAATTCTGCATAAGGACTCCTCACAAACAAGCTTGGAAAGTGGATGCCCTGTCCATCTGGAAAACCCTATCAGATTATGTCTTTCACCCTCTGCCTTTTCTCTCCAAGGTACTACTAAAGATCAAACAGGACAAACCAAGGACGATACTGATTGCACCAGACTGGCCACGCCAACACTGGTACACCCTTTTGCGCAGTTTGTCACTGCTAGCACCATGGCACCTGCCTCAGACCCCTATCCTGTGTCTCAGCAGGAGGGCCAGATTCTGCACCCACCGCTTCAAACCCTCAACCTTGCAGCCTGGCTTAATTACCTGATCTCTCCATTACCATCCCTCAGTAAGCAAGTGTTGGATGTCATTTTGGAGGCAAGGAGGCCTAGTACTAGAAAATCCTCTGCTGAAAAATGGAAAAGATTCTGCTCCTCAAACCAAACTCGCGGGATGAACGCAGCAGCGCCCAATTTACTTCAGATTCTTCAGTACTTAACTGATATGTTGCACAAGGGCTTTTCCTTTTCCTCCACCAAAGTTCATGCCTCAGCCATTTCAGCTCATTATAACACAGAACCACCCCTCTTCTCATTCACTGCTGAATTAGTTCCTCAGAGTGACCAAAAACTTAAGACCACCCAGGAGAGCTCTTACCCCAGCCTGGGACCTTAACTTTGTATTGTAAAAACTCACTCTACCTCCTTTTGAGGCCAGCTGCAAATGCAGAGTTGAAATTCCTTTCTTGGAAAACAGCCTTCCTTTTTGCCATCACTTCAGCTAGAAGGGTGTCTGAATTACAGGCCCTCATGGCATTGGTGCCTTTCATCGTTTTTCATGCAGATAGGGTGTCCCTCAGGACCAATCCCTCCTTCATGCCCAAGGTGGTATCCAGTGTGGCCCTTAATCAGTCCATTCATTTGCCAACCTTCTTTTCTAATCCACAGAACAAAGGGGAGAGAATATTGCACTCCTTAGATGTGCGCATACAACTTCAAAGCAAACCATTTCTAAGTGGATAGGCCATTGCATTCTTTTCTGCTATAAGCACAATGGAAAGCCTACCCCCACAGGGGATTAGACCACATTCTACCAGAGCTGCATCTAACTCTACAGCCTTTCTCAGAGGTGTCCCTACCAGGGACATCCTAGTAGCTGCTACCTGGAGTTCTGTACATACCTTCACCAAGCATTACCATTTGCCAATTTTCTCTAAATCCAGGGCTGGCTTTGCCACTGCAGTCTTGCAGGGCCTTATAGCTGGTCCTAATGCTATCTGATTTCCTCCTCCCATCCTTAGCTTTGGGAATCTACCCAAATGTGATCACTGCAACAGTGAAACATGAAGAACATAGTACAGTTGTGTGCACTTACCATAAATGTAGATGTTCGAGTGTATTCTCTGTTGCAGTCCTAGTTACCCTCCCTCCAGCCCCCTGACTTCTGTTGGCTGTACCTCTATTTTTGCTTACTATGTTTAAAGCTTTTTGGTGTATTTGCTTTTTTGTTGGAGGTGTAACCTTATGTATATGTATAATTGCTTCCCATTATGGGGGGCACCTGACATCTGGGGCAAGAAAAACTGATGTTATGGCATCAGCTGCATGCTTTATAACCCTGACTACCTAACATCATGGAAGATGGGACAGCAACCGACGCAGGACCCAAGACTTTGTTAATCAGGCTGACTGAGGGCTACTGCAAGCAGATAACCCAAATGTGAAGACTGCAACAGTGAATACACTCGAACATCTACATTTATGGTAAGTGTACACAACTGTACTTTTTATATCCACTTTGTTACTTATTGATAAAGAATTGCTGTCGAAGGCTTTGGTGTTTTTATATGTATTGTTTCTATAATAAAGTGAGTATGTTTTCCATTTGGTGGTTTATAGAGTTCATCATTTCTTTACTTCATGGATACATTGCTTGTTTGGTGACCCCATTTGGCAGCTTATACATACTTTTTTGTGGCCTTTAACAATTAGGGCACTTAATTTCTGATGTTAAAAGGTTTACACAGAAATTGTGGTACATTTACCATTTAAGAAGTATCCATAACATTTCAGACAACATGAATTCCTTTTTTGCAGTAAAATGTTAGGCAGGGGTTAAACTTGGTTATAGCGGTTATGTTTTTCTTCAAGAATTTATAGCTGAATACATTATAGCTTTGTAGCATTTTGTTGAGGTAATAGAAAATTGTTTCACTCTTGCTGCAGCAGTTGATGCTTGATCTTTCTGCTCCTTTATTTTCTTGTTTAGGACATATTCTCTTTGGCCATTTAGATAACAGCATGTTTCTCTGTAAAACCTGTGAAACAGGTTTCTCATTCTGCTTTGAGTTACTGACTGTGTTAAGACCATATAGTCACTGATTCCACCCATTTTGTATGTACCAGTACATAACACTGGTGTTTGGCTTGGAAAACCATGAATGATCAGCAATAAAATGTCATTGTTGTAAATGTTAATGTGCATTGGAAGAACCTTATCTGGGGGAAACCACCTTGTTGACCGTGATAGCAATAGCAGTACTAAAATCTGAACCCCTGTGACTAGCAGTTGCTCTAGAACCTGCTGGAAAGCACTAGGAAGCCTGAAACTGATACAAGCACTCAGCTGTCCTTGTCAATAAGGAGAAATTAATCATAGGCACTAAACAGCCTTTAATTGCAAAGTACCTTTCAATGGTAAGGGAAAACAGCTTTTAAACTTTACAAAAAAGCACCTAAACAGGCATGTCCAAGGGTCAGCTTCCGGTGATTTCTCCTGTCCACCTGGTGAATCTGGGCATACTGGGGTAATGCGACAACTGCCTCATGTACACAGACATTCCTCTCCTCCTACCACCCAACACTACAACCTGTGAGAGATGTGCCTACATAGCCAAACTGGAAGCAAAGCTCTCTCCGGTCAAGATTGTGCTAGGCAGTCAAGAGGAGAAGCCCTGAGTAGCATCCTGCCTTTGCCCAGAATGATACCACAGTATAAGGACAAAATGATTGACTTCAACAATTGGCTAAGCTTCTGGTGTCATTCAAAGGGGATCCAGTATTTGTCTGCCTGGGAAGACATGATCGATAAACCACGATGCTTTGCCAGAGATGGTCTGCACCTGTCACCCCTGGGATTCAGGTTACTGGCTAGGCAAGGTTCAAAGGATAAAACCAGCACCGTAACAGATACAAGTATGCAAAATCTGAAGGTAATGCTACTCAGTGCTAGAAGTCTAAACCTCAAAATGCACTCTCTCGAGGCTCTCCTAAAAAAGGAGAACATCAATATCTGTGCAGTGACTGAGACCTGGTTCAAGGCTCCAGAGAGCACCTCTGCAGTACCAGGCTATAATTCTTAACACACTTTTCGGCCACAAAACCAAGACCGAAACACTAAAGGTGGAGGAGTGTCCATATTCACCAAGGATATTCACACCTCCAGGCTAGTTGCCCAACACAATGCATCTGAAATTCTCCAGGTGCAACTAACACTAGGTAAGACTGCAATCAAAAGTGTAGCTTGCTACAGATCCCCCCCATACCCCAAGATTCTCACTACACCTTCCTAATCATACTGGAAAATGTTAAGATACAACCAAACACCCTAATACTGGGTGATTTCAACTACCCTGCCATTAATTGGGAAAACTACACGGGTACCAACTCCTTTTCCCAACGGTTCTTGGAATTCATAAATTCCAACGCCCTGGATCAATTAATCCTTTGTCCCACCAGGGGCTCCAATATCCTCGACCTGATCGTTACCAACATGGGAGATGGATGCTCCACACCAGTGGTCACCCCCTCATTGGTCAGGTCTGACCATAAGCAAATCACCCTTGACATCCACATCCCACCCCCACCCCCCAGTAAGGAAACCTCCTTAAAAAACTTCTCTAAAGCCAACTTCATGCTACTGAAGTCTGAAGCGACAAACTTCACAACATCCACGCAGACGGGATCTGGAAGTTCGACTGCAGAATCCTACACTAAGGCACTGTACGAGTACATCCACTCGTGCATGAATCCCAAATAGAACGAAGATGCTCTTCTCCAAAAAAAAAAAAAGCCAGTCTGGTGGTCCTATGCTATAAACAAACTATACAACAGAAGGAAGAAACTGTTGCAGAAAAGAGGAAAATCCCAGGATGCAAAAAACTCCCTCACCAGCCTCAGTAAGAAGCTGAGATCCCTCATAAAATCCTCAAAAGCTAGTTACGAAAATAAAATTGCCAAAGATTCCAAAGACAGCCACAAGGCATTCTATAGTTATGTCAAGAATCTAAATGGCAGTGCTCAGATCTGCTCTGAGCTGCAACAGAATGGCATTAAATATACTGATCCCAAGGATATTGCCAATATCCTGGCAGATCAATTTAGTGCCAACTTCACCCTTCTCTCACCCCCTAAAGGGCCCATCTCAATACCAAAAGATTGCCAAATTCCGATAATCACAGCCACACAGGTAGAAACAGCACTCTCCAAAACTAAGAATACAGCATCCGTGGGAATCCCAGGCTGTGTACTACATGAACTACAAAATGAACTGGCACCCCACCTTAGTGTCATGTTTAATCATAGCCTTACCTCAGGCTTCGTGCCCACTGAGTGGCGCACAGCTATAGTTATCCCGCTCCACAAGGGAGGATCCACCTTGGATCCTGGGAACTACTGTCCCATCAGTCTGACAAGCCTGATCTGCAAGGGCACGGAACGCATTATCATGGAACTTATAAACAAAGACATTGGCAACCTTCAAACACTGGACCCCACCCAGTTTGGGTTTGTGAAGGCCCGATATTGTCTCCTGAATCTGATTGACTTCTTCGAATTGGTCTCCAGAGCTGTGGACGAGGGTAAGGCAGTCCACACAGCGTATCTGGACCTTGCCAAGGCCTTCGACACCATCCCCCACTCTGGAATCATAGATAAACTTACTAAGCTGGGCATAAATCACTACATCACTCGATGGGTTGCCAACTGGCTTACTGACAATAACCCAGACTGTAAAAGTAGCAGACTCCAAATCCAGCTCCAGACAAGTGACAAGTGGAGTACCTCAGGGTTCAGTCCTGGGAGCACTCTTGTTTGGCATCTACTCCTCTGAAGTACAGGCCAACACTAAGGGAGTCTGGCTAACAAAGTTTGCAGATGACTGCAAACTGGGAGCCATTATTGAATCCCCAAATGATGTGGATATTCTACAAAAGGGCCTTACAGAAACAGAGTCCTGGTGCCAGAGCCATGGGCTCAAGCTTAATGCCAAGAAATGTATAGTTATCCCCTTTGGAAAAAAACATGTACCCATGAACTACCACATAGGTGGCAGGACACTAAACATCGAAAGTGTGATGAGAGACTTAGGGACACAAGTGGACAGTGGTCTCACTTTCAATAACCACATTGCCACAGCAGTCAGGAAATCCTTCTATGTGGCACACCTCATCACTAAGGGCTTTTCATTCAGAAAAAAGGAGGTCATTGTCCCACTGTACTCATCCCTCATTAGATCCATTATAGAGGATAATGCCCCATTTGGTATGTACCTCACAAGACATCTGCAACAGCTGGAAAGGCCACAAAAATACCTCAGTAAAAGAATCACAGGCCTAAAGCAGATGCCATATGCTGACCATCTAAAAAAATCCAGCTTTACTCTGTGGCATATCGTCTACTCAGAGGCGATCTCTGCTTAACATACAAGGCCATGTCAAACCCTGAGCTGTTGGACATGCCCCACTTAAAGAAATCCCAATCCCTCAGAGACGCACGCTCCAGGGATCTAAACCTTGTCATCAGAATGAACAAAACATGCTGGAGGGATAGGTTTCTGACCCAGAGACTCCCCATACTCTGGAATAGACTGCCCATACATGTCAAGCAGAGCGCCTCATTGGCCCTCTTCAAAAGGAACCTTGATGACTGGATGGAAGATAGGAAATTCACCCCGGGGATCATGTCAGTCGCCCTGCTAGACAGGGGCCCAGAGAAGTAAATATTGTTGGGAAGAAATTTCCAGGGAATTATTATGGCTAGGCTTGCATAGACCTTAGGGCCGATAGCCTAGTACCAACCTAAGTACCTATATTCCCCCTGCCGGGTAAATATGCTTATTATTTCTTACTGTTTTGCCCTGCTGTTTAAAAAAAGAAATAGCATGTCATTGGATAAGTTATTTCCCCTCTACTTTTTCAAGTTTAATTTGGTATTTACACTTGTCCATTTAATAATTGTTTCCGTAATTTACTTGTGACATGCTTATTTTCTTATTGACAAATGTGTGTCTTCATGGATTCTGAAACTGAAAGTAGGTTCCAGGTGGTGGCCCCTTTGTCACCACAGCAGGGTTTCTGTGTATGATGCTGGTAACCCACATTCAGTTTGCAGCCTAGGTATTACTTGACCTCTCATGAGACAAGCAGGTAGGAGATTTGCCTAACCCAAGGTTTTGTACATATTACAGATTCCTTCTGCATTCCAGGCATTTATGGAAGTATAGACAATTATTTGTTTTGGTTCCTTTTACTCTTGGGTTTAGATGGATTTGGAATGGGTATGGCAGATCCCATCCAAGGATAGTTCATCCCCATCCCTAACCAGGCTGTAACTTAGCTTAGAAAGGAACAAGTAGGCTAAGTCTACAAATCATGTTTTCACTTGAGTGTTGTGGGTAATTTCTGCGTTTTCAATTTGTGCAAGGTATTTTTAAGTATTTAAGTGATCTTCTTTCAGAATCTTAAGTTGTAGGTCTCTCTTGTTACTTAACAGGAAATTGGCTCTGACTGTAAAGTATCATATGTAACAGTCTTTGCATATAATTAAAAAAAAACAGCAGTTCAGTAGTCTCTCTGAATGTGGAACTACCAGTCATTGTGGAAGCATTGTATTAGTTAAAGAGGTACTATCATTCTGTACTTTCCATCAAACCTGACATGCATCAGCTCAGTCATTTACTTCCATTTATTGTATTCTCCCCCCCCCCTTTTTTTTTTACCCATTTTTCTAGTTGTCTGATTTTTCTGATCACAGTGAATCAGCTGCTGATTACTTTAGTCGTTCCAGCCGCAGGCGAAGTATTATCTCTGACTTGGATGATGTCAGCATACCAGACTTTCCCAGTGTGAGTGTAAAGTAAAGTGTGGAATAATAATTTAGCTGGCATGCTACTAATTTAACTGCTTTTTGCCATAGCTGTGTGCAGTCTGTGTAAAATATAAACTGTAGTAAACATTGCATCTTGAAATTTTGCATTGTACTTGTGCATTTGAATATTAAAGTTGGTAGTGGACATCTCTGTGATAAGGCATCAGTTTGAATCGCCTGAAGATAACACACCGATACTTACTTGCAGGTAAGTAGCTTGGTGTTTTAAGTGCTAGTATTGCTTTTGTTTTTGTCTTTCGGCTTTTCCTGGTTAGGGGTCGCCACAGCGAGTGTTTGTATTGCTATACTGATTAAAAAAAAACAAACTCTTGTGTAAAATGAATGATTTGGTGTAGAACCTGTTTGTTGAAGGTTGAATATTACTGTTATTGTTGCACCTAAATTTTCTCAGAGTTTAGCACTTTCATCCAACTTGTAGAACATGATTTCACTCCTGATGAAGTCCTGTTCTACAAGCTGAATGAAGTTACTAATTTTGAGAATAAACGTACTTTTCCACCCATCGCTGGTAGTGGTAGTTTGCTGTTATCTCTAGCTTTATTGACACCATCTGTGTAAGTTATAAGAGTAGAGTTGGTAGTGTGGGAAGGGCAGAAGCCATGTTGTGTAGGGGTTAGGAGTTCTTCAGTAAACCCAAAAATAACTAGACTCATGTAGTTCATAGGTTCATACTAGGCTATCTGCCTTGGGGCAATTATAAGCCTAGCCCGATTCTGTATGGCTTACGCCACCCCTTGATTTGAGTATACTGTGCCCTTTTTAAGGTGTAGTTTACTGTGCCTCTGTCTAATAGTGACACGGGAGTAATCCCTGGGACAAACCTACGATCCCCATCCACCTATCGAGATTCTTCTTGAAGAGATTCAGTGAGGTGCTCTGCCTCACATCAACTGGAATTCTATTCCAGAGCGAAGGGAGCCTCTGGGTTATGAACCTGTCCCTCCAGCAAGTTCTATTTATTTCTGTGCTGAGGTTCAAGTCCCTCGAGCGTGTGGCTTTAAGGGATTTAGATTTACTAAGGTGGAGCATGTCCATTAATTCTGGATTTGACATAGTCAAATGTATGTCAGGCATAGATCGCCTCGAAGTAGGCGGTATGCAACTGAGTAGAGCTGGAGTTTTTTTAACCGAGCAGCATATGGCATCTGTTTGAGACCCTTGATCCTCTTGGTGAGATACTTTTGGGGTCTTTCTAATTGCTGCAGGTGTCGGGTAAGGTACATTCCAAAAGGGGCATTGTATTCTATGATGGGCCTGATGAGGGATGAATAAAGGGGCACGATTACCTCTCTTGATCTAGATGTGAAATCCTTTGTGATGAGGTGGGCTATGTAGAAGGTCTTTCTAACCACTTTGGCAATGTGGTTTTCAAAGGAGAGAGTGCTATCAACTTGGGTCCCCAGGTCCCTAATAACTTTCTCTGTGCTTAATGGGTTTCTGCCTATGTGGTAATTTGTGGGCACATTGTTTTTGCCAAAGGGTATGACTATACATTTTTTGGCATTTCGCTTTAAACCATGGCGCTGGCACCAGTTATCTGTCTCTGTGAGACCTTTTTAAAGGATGTTTGTGTTAGCTGGAGAGTTGATTATGGCGCCCAGTTTGCAGTCGTCTGCAAACTTGGTGAGCCATAGTCCTCCCACGTTTGCCTGTACCTCGGGAAAGTATATATTGAACAAGAGTGGTCCCAGGACAGAACCCTGTGGGACGCCACTTGTGACAGGTTTTGAGTCTGACATGGCTCCAGCAACTCTCACTCTGTGGGTTCTGCCTTTGAGCCAGTTTGCAACACATCTTGTGACATAGGGGTTTATATTTAAGCTGGATAGCTTATCTATGATGCCCGAGTGGGGTATTGTGTCAAACGCCTTTGCAAGGTCCAGATAGGCTGTGTGGACTACCTTCCCTTCATCTATGGCTATGGTGACTGTTTCAAAGAAGTCAACCAGGTTCAAAAGGCAGGATTTGCCCTTGACAAAGCCGAACTGGGTAGGATCTAGTGTCTGTAGGTCCCCAATGTCTTTGTTTATGAGCTCCATGATGATCCTGTCCATAGCCTTGCAGACTAAGCTAGTCAGGCTTATGTTGCGATAGTTTCCACGGTCCGTAGAGGCTCCACCTTTGTGGAGTGGGACCACTGTTGCTGTACGCCATTCTGTGGGCACATATCCTGTAGTGAGGCTGAGATTGTATAGCTGTTTTATTTGAGGGATTAGTTCCTCTTGGAGTTCATGTAGGACGCAACCTGGGATGCCATCTGGTCCCATGGAAGCAGTGTTTTTTGCTTTGGAGAGGGCAGCCTTCACCTGAGCATCAGAGATGTTTGGGAGGCAGCCCTCTGCCGGGATAGATACTTGCTCTTTTGGGGAGGAGGGGGTGGAGAAGTTTGCACTGAACCTGTCTGCCAGGATATTGGTGATGTCTGTGGGTTCAGTGTATTTTTTGTCGTTTAGAATCAACTCGGAACAAGTCTGGGGGTTGCATCCCAGGTTTCTAACATAACTGAAAAAAGCCTTATGATTGTCTTTGGTGTCCTGCGCAATTTTTCTCTCGAAGCTGGCCTTGGAGGATTTTATGAGGGATCGTAATTTTTTGCTAGTACTGATCAGAGATGCCTTCCCTATTAGGGATTTTGCTCTATCATGTAGTAGCTTCTTCCTTCTGTTGTACTGTTTATTTATGGCAGGGGGCCACCAGACTGGACGCCTGCCTTTGGATGATTGGGTTTTGGTTTTGTTTGGGATAGCATGATCCATGCATTCCTGGAGATGTCCGTAGAATGCGTTTATATAGGATTCTGCAATTTGGGCCGTAGTTTCCACTGGCCCTGGGGCCTTGAAGGATTCCACTTCGGTTTTGAGAAGTGAGAAGTTCGCTTTTGAGAAGTTTTTCACTGTGGTTTTCTGGGCTGGGGGTGGGGTCGGGATGTGGACATCCAGTGAAATTAATTTATGGTCTGATCTTACCAATGAGGGATATACTTCTGGTGTGGAGCATAGAGTCCCCATGTTGGTAATGATCAGGTCTAGTATGTTGTCCCCTCTTGTGGGAGTGGTGACTAGTTGTTCCATAGCATTTGAGTTTATAATTTCCAGGAACCTTTGGGCTAAGGTGCTGGGGCTTGAGTAGTGCTCCCAGTCAATGTTTGGGTAGTTCAAGTTGCCCAATATAATGGTGTGACTTGCTTCTAGTGCGATTGCAAAGCATGGTGTACACCATAAACTCGGTACTGGTGCCCTCACTCATCAAAGAACAAAAATAGCCATACACTCGTAGAAAGCAGCAGGAGAAGTTTAATCCATAACTTTCAAATCTGTGTTTGGAGGATGAGAGTTCAGGAGAGATAGTGTAGCAGTTGTTTTAGAATACATTTTACAAGTGTTCTGAAGAGGGGAGATAAGATTGCTATAGATCCAAAGTTATTAATGTTTGTTGAATTTCCTCCTTTGTTCAGAAGGATAATGTGTGAGTTTCCAGAGAGAGGGAATGTGGGATTCCTGGACTGACCTTTTTATAAGGACTGAAACTGGATAGGCAATGCTGTTAGCTGCTATTTTTAGGTACACACTTGGAAGGTCATCAGCTGAAGAAGAGCACAGTTTGAGTAGTTTTATATAAGTATGGGCACAGGTTTGAAGTTGAAAGTGGATGTGGTGATATCTGACTGTTGGGCAGGGTTGGGATTAGATGTTGAGGAATCCTTGGTTAGAGAATTGTATACTATCTCTAAAATAAGAGTGCTGTTTTGAGTGGTGAATTATCGGGAGGGAGGTTTAGGTTGACATTTTGCCTGGGATGTAACATTTCTTTAGTGGATGCCCAACATTTTTTTAGGGTTGTGTTTAGTAATTATTCTGAGAATTATTCTAACATATTTTTTGTCTTCATTTACTTGCTTCTAGTGCGATTGCAAAGCATTCTAAAGTTTTCAAGCTGTTGAGGTGGTGTATATTTTTGCTAGTCTTTTCTTGCTTTTTCTCTGTCCTGAATTACCATTCTACTCTTTTTGGATAGTCAAATTGCATAATTTGTTTTTAGTCTCTTCATTTTAAGAGATGCAAGGCTACGTAGGATATTTAGAAAAGTTGTATTGAATTCATTTTATAGCATCATCTAAGGGGAGGATTTTTAGAAAGTTCCAATTAATAGATGATAATGTAGTAAAGAACATTTATGAGTTAAACTCTGAAAAGTTACGTGTTGTTTTATAAATATGCTGTTTAACTGGATGTGTTAGATGCCTCGTTGAATAAATGGGAAGTGATCGTCGAGAGAGTCTGACAATTGTACCTGTGGTGCCATGTGTAGTAGGGTCTGATACAAGGATCCATTCTAATAGGGAATTTAATGTATTGTTGTAATGTGTGGGGCTATTAATTATCAAATTATAACTGAGCGCAATCCGTTTATAGGAAGTATAAAGCAATTAACAGTGGTATGACATAAAATTATGACATTTCCACAGGCTAAATAACTGGCATATGTAGTGTAGTCTACTGCTCAAGAAAAAGGGGACCGTGGCTAGCTTAGTAGGAGGTCCTTAAAGTGCATGCATTATTTCACAGAGGCTTTCAATCACAGAGCAGGCATGTGTTTAACTAAAGTTAATGTACAGCAAGGTTCTTTATGATAAATGTGCTTACATTATGCAGTGACAAAATTCTCAGTAAACTTGGAGTAGGGCCTTGTGGCAGAGCTCCTGCAGTATCAAGGTCAGTTGTAGTGATCTCAGGCTATTATGCAATGATATAAATTAATTTGTAAGGCCTTTTGGTAGAGCTCCTGCACTGTTGAGTCAGATGTAATGACTGCAGGCTCTGCTCTACGAAGGTAGATTGTGACCGAGTTTTATGTAAGGTATAGACTATAAGGTGCAAGTCTTGCTAGGTATGATTCCTGAGGAATTAGAAAAAATGACTACCATTTTCAGGAATGAATACTAGTTTGGATGGATATATGGCAGCAGTCGTTTTAAGCATAAAACTTCTGAAGAAATGTTGTATTCATATTCCTTCCAGCCCTTTGAGAAACACCTTAAGCTGAAAGAAAGAGTGGCATCCCTGGAACAAAGCTGGACTTAGTTGAAGACCAACTAACAAATCAACAAGGCATCTTGCTTAGAAAAAGTATATTCATAGGTAGGTACTAGGCTATTGGCCCAAGGGCCTATGTAAGCCTAGCCAACAAGGATCCCTGGCTTACGCCACCCAAGAAAGTTATTTTCCTGTGCCACTGTCGAGCAGAGACACAGAAGTGATCCCCTGGGTGTATTTCCTATTTCCCATACACTCATCAAGATTTTTCTTGTAGAGTGCTAATGAAGAACTTTGCTTGACATAGATGGGTAGCCTGTTCCAGAGTATGGGAAGTCTCTGGGACAGGAATCTATCCCTCCAGCATGTCCTGTTTATTGTGACAAGGTTTAGGTCTCTAGAGTGTGTAGCTTGGAGGGATTGGGATTTCTTTAGGTGTAGCATGTCCAGCAAGGTCAGGGTTTGACATAGCTTTATATGTTAGGCATAGATCACCTCGGAGTAGGCGATATGCTACGGAGTAAAGCTGGAGTTTTTTGAGGCGGGCAGTGTAGGGCATTTGTTTAAGGCCAGTAATCCTCTTTGTGAGGTACTTCTGTGACCTTTCCAGCTGTTGCAGATGTCTTGAGATGCATTCCAAAATGGGTCTAATGAGTGTCAAGTAGATGGGAACAATGACCTCTTTTTTCCTGGATGAGAACCCTTTTGTGATGAGGCCCTTCTGTAGGATGTCCACATCATTTGGGGACTTGACTATGGCTCCTTGTTTGCAGTCATCTGCGAACTTAGTTAGCCAGAGGCCTTCTGTGTTATGATATGTCAGATATGTGAAGTGCCTGCAAAATGGTGAAGGCTTAACATATGCTGCTTTATATGCAAAAATTGTTAGCGGAGTATAGTAACCTTCGGCTCTTGAAATAAAAACTGAGTCAATAAAGTTTGTTATACAGGTGAGAAGACTCCAAGTAAGTGAAATTAACCATTTTTTGTCAGGTTAGAGACCTATGCCTTAAAAGAATCACTTTGTAGGCTGGTTAAAAATTTTGTTGTCGAAGGTAATGGAGTACGCTAAAAGATTACTATGCAGTGATAGGAAGAAAAGGGGCCCTTTTTCTTCTGAAAAGGTTTTACATAGCTAGTGAACTAGGATTCCATATACTCTACCCTGCAGTTTGGAAAGCTTTTTCACTCCTTCAGTAACAAAAATTTTGTAACTCGGAAGTGCACAATGTTTTGCCTGAGCAGGCTAATGAAAGGTCCAGTAATTAACAATGATCAGAAGGGGATGTACCTGGTGTCACAGAGAAAGGGAGTTGAAGGGTGATGCATCTGTCTTCATAGTAGTGACAGTTCATAGGTAAACAGCTGTAGGGATGTAAAACTCGTTGCTCCATGAACAAAGAACTATCTCCATTGCTTGATTATGCTGGCAGGGTATATCACATGTTCTATTATTTACTGTTTCTTAGAAAAATTATTTGATAATGGAAGAACTTTTTCAAGGAATCTTTTCCGAGTTTAGTGTTTGGATTTAGTGAACTTAGAGAGTCCTTTGGAGTTGGCTGACCATGTTGCCTCGAAAGGCTGATTAGGCATGTGTTTGAAATTTTTTGAACTTTTGTAATAAAAATTTTGAGTGTGACGTGCTATTCTGATGGATCCACAATTGTAAACTGTAAATTAAAAATATTATGAATATTAATTTATATTGTTTAACAAGATTCTTTATTCTTACAAGCTTAGAGTCACATGAGGCTTGACGTTAAACTTAATATAAGACAACTGTTTGTGTAATATATTAGTGAGTTGGATTAATAATTGCAGGAGTATTCACTATAAGCTTCATAAATTTTAACATGGCTAAAGGAGGACTGGTTTATAGTCTGCTCCATACTTGTGTGGCACTTTCTAAAAAGTAATTTTTATTTACATTGTTCATGTGCATAGTGTTGTAGTTTGAATTGGGGACAGTAAGAATAGGTTCATGGGTATAGACTAGGCAAATGACCACCTAGTTCTTTATAAGCCTAACTGTGCAACCAACCCAGTTGTACCGGTTTATACCATTGGAGTTTATTTGTTTGTGAAGTTGCTGAAGGTTACTTGAGTGTTTTGTGTGTGTTTGTGTCTCTGAAGGGGTATGTTAGTGTGGGTATTGTTAGTGTCTGCCTTTGTCTTTCAGAAACATGCAGCTGGATCTGGGGTGAATATCCAATTTCCCATTTCTTAGTCAAGGTTATGCTTTAATAGGGTCGGAGATGAACTCTACTTTACATGGATGAAGAGCCTGTTCCGATGCATGGGGATCCTCTGTGACATGCAACATTCTCGCCAATGTCTCATATTTAAATCCTTGGATCTAGTAGTTCTGATGTTGTTCATTTTGCAGATGTGCAAAAGGTCCATCATAGATGGATCTGAAGATGCCTTGTATGCCAGGCATATATAGTCTGTCAGTACCTTTTAGGTGACCAAGTTTAGAACTACGGCCTTAAAGGAAGCCATGTAGGACAATGTGTCTATACTCTGGATTCTCTTGGTAAGAAATCTGTGTCCATTCAAACTGTTTCATATGACTGGTCTGGTACATGTTGAATGGGGCATTATATTTCATGAGTGTTAAGGGCCGAATAAAATGACAGTATGGCTTCCTTGAACTGGGATGCCATGCCCTTATTTATAAGTTGGGCGATATCAAATGCTTTTCATACTACCTTGGTCATGTTTTGTTAAAAGGCCAATTTATTGAAAAAGGGTAAGAGCAAATTACATAGGAAAAAATAAATGGGAATTGTGTGAACAATACATACAGAGGAGCAATGAGGTTTAAAAGAAGGCAGGACTTGAATTGAGCTATGTAACTTTTGACTGACAATGATTGAGTAGATTACAAGTGATGTATAATGTTTGCAACTGGGTTTTTGTCAGTATGGTTTGTGATGTAAAATGCTTGCAGCTGGGATTATGTCGGTATGGTTTGTTTTCGTTTATATAAATATATGATTGCCTGTGTCATAAGTGATAATTTAATGAAGATTTTTTTTTTTAATAGAAAAAAAGGCCAAGGTTTTGCCTACATACGTTTCCAGATATCTGACTACTAGGTCAACTCTTACAGGTGTATTATCGATGGAGAAATTAACCTTGTTGACTGTTTTCCTAAAAGACACTATAACGCATTTTTTGGCATTGAGTTTTAATCTATCACCAGTCATTTGTCTGTGTTAAAACTTGCAAGATTTGTGTTGTGGGGGGCGATCTGTGATGGCTCCCAATTTGCAGTCATCTGCGAGCTTGGTTAGTTAAAGGCCCTTGACATTAGCCTTGACCACTGAGAAGTAGTTGGCATATAGGAATGAACTCTGCATTGATCCCTGAAGTACCCCACTGGTGGTCATTTTTGCTGGAGGTAGTTTAACTGGTCCTAACTTCATGGGTCCTATCTGTGAGCCAACTGTTAGTCTAGCTGGTTGGGTTTATGCCAAGTTTGGTGAGTTTGTCTACTATACCTGCGTGGAGTATTGTATTGAACACCTTAGCTAGGTCCGTTATGCACCATTTTCTCTTCTTCCATTACCTTGGTGACCTCTTCAAAGAAGTCCACCAGGTTTAGTAGGTGTGACCTTCCCTTGACAAAGGCAAACTGGGTTGAGTCTAGTGTCTGTTGGTTGCCTGTGTCTTTGTGGATCATTTCCTTGATAATTTGTGCCATAGCTATGTATATTAGACTAATCAGACTAATGGGTGTGTAGACTCCAGCAGTGGTATGTAAAACCATCCTTGTGAAGTGGGATAACTGTTGCAATCCTCCATTCACATGGAACAAAGCCTGTTTTGAGGCTGTAGTTGAAAAGATTTGTGGTCCCAAGAGGTCATGTTTCAAGCTATTTAGCAGACAACCTGAGATATTGTTGGAATACATTGAGACTGTGTTTTTGGCCTTAGCTAGCTCCTCCATGACCTGCCCTCTGCTAATGGTTTGGGGAGGTGAAGCTAGTAGGTATTATGGGGGTGGCAGGGGGGGAGTGAGGGTGTGAAGTTTGAGCTGAATTTGTCTTTCAATGTGCTGTGCTCACTGAACGTGACATCATTCTCCACCAGTTTGGCACAGACATTGTATTGCCTTTGAGGTTTTACTTAGCCGTAGAAGCCCTTGTTGGTGGTCTTTAGCCTGTGAGCCTATTTTGTTCTTGTAATTGGCCTTGTTGGATGTAATTAGTCCTCTTAATTTCCTGTTTAAAAAGAGAGCTATCTTCATTGAGATTTGATGTTCCTGATTTTGGCCTTGGCTTTTTTTCCTATTGTAATAACACCCTATTAAAGTTAGGATTCTACCAGTATGGTTAGTTTTTAGCTTGTTTTGGGCTTACTTTTAGTAGGTACAGCAGCATCTGTTCAGTCATTTACATAGCTGTAGAGGGTTTCTGTGAACAATTCCTCCTCATTGGTTTTTGTAAACTTTTGGGGTTGGGAGGTGCATTTAATTTTGACCAATTATTGGTTAATAAGATATAGTTTGCTTTGGATTAGATCCTAACTGTTAAAACTGTTTGCTGAGGTTACAGAGTTGATTTTAATTTAGAAGGAGACAGCTTTGTGCTCTGATCTCACCAGTGAGAACGTGACACCGGGAGGGATGCAACACTCTCTCTTATTATACTATGTCCAGTATGTTTGAACCTCTGGTTTGAGTGCACACTATATTATCACAGGTAGTTATGTTAAAGTCCAACAACCATTATGTTTGCAAATTGTAAGCAGTCTGTTTTCCAGTCTATAGAGGGGTAGTTAGTCTCCCAGGTATGAGCTATTGGATTCTTGGGATATAGAGGGTGTCCTATAGCTTGTCAGTGGTGATTTGCTTGTGAATAAACTCCAGGGCATCATCCTCTGTAACCGACGTAGAGGTATGCTTGTTGTTGATGTAGATCGAGACTTGACTACCTTTTATCCTGTCTGTGCAGCTGATGGCTTGTGTGTGGAAGGCACTGATAGCTTGCACTGTCAGAGTACTTTCTGCTGCTTTAAACCATGTCTTGGTAAAGGCACATGTCTATATTTTACAGATTGAGGAGAAGCTTGCAGGGTGTGGAGTTTCTTGTCTATGCTCCTAGCATTGAGCAGTAGCATGTTTATTTTTTTTATTTGCTGTCTGTAGGTTGGTTAGTCTGTCATTGCCTAAACAGGCTGTTTGGGGGTGGATAAAGAGTCAATATTCATAAGCTTATGGGGGACAGGTGCAGACTACCCTTTGCAAAGCAGTGTGTTTTGTAATCATGTTCTACTAGATATTGAATCCTCCTGGAATGACACCAGAAAATAAGCCAGTTGTTGAAAAGTCAGTCATTTTTTGTTCGTACTTTGGCATCATCCTTGTGAAGGTAGAATTTTGCTCATTGGAAGACTTGAGAGACACATTTAGATAGATCAATAATGAGTCTCTTTCTATAGTCCAGAGAGGTGCATCTCAGGTCATTTACATTCACATGGACCTGTGTTGCAGTGAGTTGCATGTGTGTGCGTAACTTGACGGGTCCTGGCTCCAGATAAGGAATTAACCGTGTCTTCTATTTGTTCAGTCTTGTGAGTGGGGTATCTGTCATACAATGGAGTCCCATGTGACAAGAGTCCTGGATAATTGTCTTTGCTCTTAGGGCTCCACTCAGTGTAGGCATGTATGTGCTATTTGGTGTTGCTTTTGGTAAGCACTTTAGAGATTGCTGAGGACAGGCATTGCTGTTTATAGGCCTTGGTGGTCTTTGAGGCTTGGGAATATAGCTTTTTAGTGCCTCAGTGTCAAGTTAGTCTCAGTGTGGGGTTGCTGTAGTGTGTGTGCATTCTTGACGACCTTATTTGCATGCAGAGTTTTTGCCTGCAATGAAACTGTGTTTGTACATCTCTTGTATACAATGTTTGTTTCTTTAAAGGATTAAATGGTCGTCTGAGAACATGAGATGATTTCTGCATTGTTTAGGGATGCCTGTATTTACCAATTTGGCTGTGGAGACATGTAGAAATTGTATTATATCCATGTTGTCCAGACCTATATTTGGGTGGGCTAATATAGGATAAAGACTAGGTTATATAGAGGCGTTCTAGGGTGGTTTCTGGGGTTTGGCACTATACTTAGTACTAGGATATAATAGTAGTGCTGTTTCATGTGCAAATTAGCTGCTCTAAGCTTGTCTCCATACATTTGTTCGTTTGTTTTAGCTTCAATAAGTTACAGGTTTCAGTTCCAATAATTTTATAGATAAATCTTACGGTCTTGACATTTGCAGCTGTTCAGGGCACTGACAACCAAAACTGCATTATGAGCAGCTCCACACGTGCTGAATTTATACCAGCAGGGAGAAAACTGAAAACTAACAAAGGAGCCCACTGGCCAATGAACAACTACAGTTTGAGCCCTTTGCAAGTACTTCCCAACTCCAATAGACCAGGCAAATACCTCCTGCCATAAGATGAATGATCCTAGTCCTCTTAATGTAAAAACACAGCAAAAAACGAAACCCTGCAAGTGCATTGCTACAACATACAACTCATTTAGTATCTAGATCGCCCATCTACAGGGCAGTTGCAGTGCAAATAGCATTAGCAATTTGCAGTCTGAGAAAAGACGCAACTGTTTTCACCAAATATATATTTTAAATGCTTTGATAGTGCCAGACAACAGCAGTGATCTCTTGTATACAGTGCAGTTTATCAGAGTTTATCTTTGCCAGCATGGCACTGGATGCAGTGGAAATACTTCTAGATCAACAGCTAAGACCGCAAGCCACATTTATACCAGCAAAAAAATTAAAACTTGCTCCTGAGCTCTCTAGCCAATGAACGACTACACCTAGAACACTTTGAGCACTTCCCAACTCAGACAGACGAGGCAAACATCTCTTACCACAAGATGAATGATCCTAGTCCTCTTAAAACACAGGAAAAAAAACAACCCCACAAATACAGTGCTACAGCAGAACTTACTCAGTAGGTAGATCATCCTTCCACACGCTGATTACAGAGAAGAGAGACTTTTCACCAGATGTACTTTTAAATGCTCTGATAATGCCAGAAAACCACAGCGGTAACTTAGATATACATGTGCAGTTTACCAAGTACAAGAACTTAAATTTGTCTGGATGGCACTGGATGTAGTGGAAACACTTGTAGATTATAACATTTCCACTGTTAAATTTAGGTGAGGGTGTCATGGTGTGAAATGAAAACAGTATGAAAAATTGATTAAGCAGCCTTCTCCTTGAAAGTGCAAGCTGTTTACAGAGTTTGTTGGAGTGTATTGAAAAATGATTCTGTGTATTTATTTTTATGTTTATGAAGTTGTTTGAAGTTTTTATTTATTTTAAATGTTTGCTGTAATCCAAATGCAGTGTGGATTTGTTTTAGTCTATGGTGACCACAAACTAATCACCTTGGAAATCCCCCTCCCCCTTCAAAGGTAACCACCATGAAAAACTTCTGCAAAGCTAACTTTGGGCTTCTAAAAACAGAGGTGGCTAACTTCCCAGCACCCATGCAAATGGAGAACAAGTGCATGACCACTGAATCATACACCAGTGCACTGTGCGAACACGTACACAAATGCATGGATCTTGCCATACCCAATAGAACCAAGACGCTCTCCTCCAAAAAAGGAAGCCAATCTGGTGGTCCCCTGCTATAAACAAACTCTACAACAGAAGGAGGAAACTGATGAGGAATAAGGCAAAGTCCCAAGACTGAAAAAACTCCCTTATCCTCAACAAAAAGTTGAGATCCCTCATCAAATCCTCTAAAGCTAGCTATGAGAATAGAATTGCAGCAGATAGTAAAGACAGGCCTTCTGTAGTTATGTAAAGAATCTCCACAGCAATACCCAGATTTGCTCTGAGCTACTGCACAATGGTACCTCCTATACTGAGCCAGCAGATATTGCCAATGTATTGGCCGACAGAGTCAGTGCCAGCTTTACCCCCCCCCCCAAAGGACCAATGACAATACCAGTAGATTGCCAGGCACCCATTATTGCTGCTGCACAGGATTAAACAATACTGTCTAAGGCCAATAATACAGCTTCTATGGGACTTGACAATATCCATGGCTGTGTTCTACATGAACAGCAGAGTGAACTAGCACCACACCTGTGTACCCTGTTCATTCACAGCCTCACCTCATGCTTTGTCGCTACCGAATGGCGTACTCCTACTCCTACAATCATCCTTCTCTACAAAGGAGGAGCGACTACAGACCCTGGGAACTATCGTCCCATTAGCCTGATGAGTCTGATGTGCATAGCTATAGAATGCATCATCATGGACCTAATAAAGAAGGATATAGGAAATCTCCAAACTCCTGTATCCCACACAGTTTGGTTTTGTGAAGGGTAGATCATGCCTGCTCAACTTGGTCGACGACTTTGAGTCAGTCACCAGAGCTGCGGATGAAGGCAAGGTGGTTCATACAGCCTACCTTGATCTGTCTAAGGCCTTTGATACCATTCCCCACTCAGGAATCATAGAAAAACTCACTAAGCTAGGCATCAACCCCTATATCACTAGGTGGTTTGCAAACTGGCTCACAGATAGAACCCATAGTGTGAAAGTAGCTGACTCCAAGTCAGAATGCCGACTAGTCACGAGTGGAGTCGGTCCTGGGTCCTCTCCTGTTTGGTATCTACTTCTCTGAAGTCCAGGCCAACACGAAGGGACTCTGGCTGACAAAGTTTGCAGACTATTGCAAGTTGGGAGCTATTAACTCCCCAAGTGATGTTGACACCCTACAGAATGGCCTCACTGAGACCAGCGACTGGTGTCAGAACCATGGCCTTAAGCTCATTGCCAAAAAATGTCATCATCCCCTTTGGGAAAAACCCGGTTCCCGTGAATTACCACATCAGTGGTAGTCCACTGAATACAGAAGGCATTATAAGAGGTTTGGGAACACAGGTTGACAGCAACCTCTCTTTTGATCACCACATTGCCACTTTGGTTAGAAAGTCCTATGTGGCACATCTCATTACTAAGGGTTTTGAATCCAGGAAGAAAGAGATCATTGTCTGTCTCTACTCTTCCCTCATTAGGCCAATCAAGTACAATGCCCCATTTGGCATGTACCTCACTAGACACCTGCAACAACTGGAGAGGCAGCAAAAGTATCTCACAGAGGATCCTAGGCCTTAGACATTTGTCCTATATGGACAGACTCAAAAAAACCCAACTGTTCTCTGTCTCATATCGCCTACTTAGATACAATCTCTGCTTGACTTACAAAGCCATGTGTGACCCATCTCTGATAGAAATGCTACATCATAAGAATTCCCAATTCCTCCGCACCACATGCTCCAGAGACCTCAACCTCATTACCACAATTAGCAGAATGTACTGTTGGGGACAGGTTCATAACCCACCCAAAAACTGCCCATGTTATAGAGTAGACTTCACATACATGTTGAGCAGAGAACCAACCTCGGTGACCCTCTTTAAGAGAAATCTTGAGTGGATGGGAAATAAAAAAAATTCACCCCGGGGATAACTCTAGTGGCTCTACTTGACAGAGGCACTGGGAACTAAGGTCAGGTGGTACAATGCCAGGGTAATCCTATGGCTTGGCTTGTAAAGGCCCCAGGGCCATTAGCCTAGTACTTACCTATGAACCTATGAATGTGAGTATATTGACATTCTGTTGGTTTTTTTTTATTTCTCCAAATCTTTTGGATTTCTAATACCATGACAGGAACGGTCCCCATTCCTAATTCAAAGTATGATTAAAATTCGTGAAATTAGTGTTTCAATCTCTGGCATCTACAGTGTAGCTTAAAAAATGTAAACAGAAGTGCTTCTTGGGACTCACACCCCTCACCTGCCCAGCCATTAAGCTTAAGGTTCAGACTTCGTTATGAGTACAGAAACAGGATAATACTTCTAAGTATAAGGTATATTGGGGTGTTAACAGAGGAATGATTATATCTGTTTCTGATAAGTTGATGACTTTATTTAGCTGGAATATCAGTGGCCTAACCAGCCCTGTTAAACGGTAATAAAGATTTTGTGTGAATTTAGAAGTATACATCATCATAGATATTTGTGGGAAAGACCCAGTTAAGTTAAGAAAGAGCATTTAAAGCTGTTAAAATCATGTATGCATATGCTGCAAAACGGCAGTAATGCAGAGAATAGATTTTTTATGACCATTTTTTTCTGTTAGTAAAAGAATGAGTGAATAAAGATTTGTTCTTGTGAAGGGTACTTCTTGAATACTAGGTAGTAGGTGACCTTAATCACTGCTAATATGCATCCAGAGCTGAGATTTCAAAATTTATATTTGTAATGTCAAATCATTGGCTTTCTGTGAATGTGTGTTCATGGTTGGGAAATGGAACATGACATCTGACACCAAAGATGTTTCCCTGGATGGACAAAACTGTACACTCTCCACTGCAGATGCATTCATAATATGCATAGCCTTGATGTGTGCAGGGTTGTCCACATTGTGGACATTATTTAAAGTATAAAGTTTGGTCTAGATTGGATAGGTCTTTTGTACTAAGGGAGCAGGCATGTGGAATTTGAAGAAGGCCATCTAACCCTTTCAAATTATTTTTCCCATTTCTTTGGAGTTGAAATTTATATGGGTTTTATGGGACTATTTTGCAATTAAAGTCATCTTGCTTTTAAAACCCTGTTGTAGCCTCATTTAACAAAACAGATTAATGGTTTATAACATTTTTGTGTCCCTTCTGTTGCTTTCTTTCAGACTTAGCCCATTGTTGGGTCTACCAGCCTCTCCTACACCCTCAGAATCCCCCTGTCTTTTGGCTGGGGGATATGCTGTTGACTTCTTCCACTGGGAGATTTTTTTCTTTTATGACCTACCATTGAGTCTCAGTCCTTCCCTGTGTTTGCCAGTTTTGCATCCAAGGGTTACTCCGCTTCATGAACTGTCTCCCCATAGGGCACGTCTAGACAAATGCTCTCCCCCTCTGCCAGTGTATCACTTGTTCAAGCAGCTAATTGACTTTTAGTTTGCCTGTGCTGTAGTTAGGGCTTTACCCCTCTACCCCATGGAACTAGAGTTAAAACTGTGATGACATGTTGAATAATTTTATGGTGTAAATAAGTGCTGTTAAGTGGTCATCACAAAATTCTGAATTGTACCCAGACTATCCTATTTATAAGCTTTGCCCAAGTTTACTAATATTTTGGAAATGTGGAAAATGCCCTAAAGCTGTAAAATACTGGCCCGTTAAGATTAACCTTGGCAGGAGTAACCAATACAGTGTGTGTGTGTATTCACTCATCTACACATACGTATATGTCTGGGACTAGAGCCTCTTAATGGCCCCCCGAATTTACAGAATGTCTGATATTTTGCATCACATCTTGAAAGGTTTTGTCATAAAGTCTGCGTTTTTTCTGGCAAGTCAATGGGGATTACATTCAGTAAATAATGTTGACAGATATCAAGAGTTTCAAACTTAACTGTCAAACAGTATGCTAATGCAAAGCCCGGGGCAAGTTTCTAAGTATAAAAAGGACACAGATGTTACTGATTTTAGTCCTTCGTCCACTATTATTTTTTTTATCTTTCTCCTTGATTCTGGAGGTAAGAGGTTAAGAGATGTATGGGGAGGTGGTTGCACACATGATTGTGACAGTAGTGAGCTGAGAAGATAAATTTCTGTGAGCAGTTATTTATGTAATTACTGATCTAATGTATCCAAACACCTGAGATGTACACTCAGTCATACAAGTGGCTGTAACAGATAAATACACACACACACATGACAATCTACATTGCCTTCAAGATGTGGTGCAAAACATCAGAGACATTCTGTAAACTCAAGGACAGTTAAGAGGATCTGTGTTCCAGACACAAACATTTGTACATCTGCACAAACACACAATCATCAAATGTTTGTCATTAGATCAGCACTGCAGTAGCATAAGCTGTACGGGTTATTCCTGCCAAGGATAATCTCAACTGGCCAGTATTTAAAGCTTTAGGGCATTTCCCCATTCCCAAAACGTTAATAAATTTAGGCAGAGCATACAAATAAGATAGTTTGGGTGCAATTCAGAATTTCATTTTTTTTTTTTGCAGTGAAAAAAGTGACTCGTAGTACAGTATATTAGGGAAAGAATAGTTATCGAAATGCATTTCTACTATGCATCATATACCGTATGTGTATCTATCTATCCATATCTATATATATCTGTATGTAGTTATAAATCCAAAAAATATACAACTCTAAACGCTTGTGTGTGTAATAAATATGTATGTGTATATATATATATATATATATATATATATATATATATATATATATATATATAAAATATACACACAGACACACTTATATGGGTCTGTTTGCAGTTATGAAATTATTAGATTATTGATCTTTAACATATTGTGCCCATAATGTCAATGTGCAGTTCACTGAGTTTTGACAACATCGAAGTTTATATGTAATGGAAGCACTCTGTTGTCCTGATAAACTTCATCATAGTTAAACAAAAATGACACTCCCCATAGTAAATATTAAAACTAAGAAATGTTCTCTGAATGAGAAGTACAACACACAGCTTCCATACAGTCATATTAAGAGCTGAGAGCCAACCAAAAAAGAAAAGATAAGCCCAGTAACTCGTAGTGCATTTATTCTTCTTCTTCTCCTTTCGGCTTTTCCCGGTTAGGGGTCGCCACAGTGGATCACCTGTCTGCTCATGATTGGCAGTGGAGTTTTACGGTGTCGAGTTGCCTGCCTGGCGCCTAACCTTCCACAGAAGGCGCACACACACGCACACACTCAACCTAGGGCCAATTTAGTGTGTCCAATCCACCTACAGCATGTCTTTGTGATGTGGGAGGAAACCGGAGCACCCGGAGGAAAACCCACGCAACCACAGGGAGGACATGCAGACTCAGCACAGAAGGTACCTTAGCCGAGGATCGAACCAGAGAACCTCTTACTGTGAAGCGACAACGCTAACCGCTGCACCACCGTGGCCGCCCTAACTCGTAGTGCATTTATTAAAAAAAAAACTTGCTAACAATAAAAGAAATAGCCAAGCTGTTTCTTTAACTCATGAACATTCAACATAAACAGCTCAACATTGTGATGGTGCGGTTAAGTTACGTGTGTATTACTAAAGCTGTTTCTTTTAGGAAGTCAGGTTTACTGTAGTTTTTCGGTTTACCTTCATGTGTGCGTTTTGCACATGGGCGAACAGCAAATGTTTGAAAGGGTGTTTGCAAAGTTTGCAAACGTCGAACGCAAAAAGGTTTGAATGTGCAGTGAGCGAATGCACAGTGACATTCGCTCATTGCAGATTCAGCATTTTGGGGTGGATTGCACTATAGTGGGGATAGGAAAATCGCCCCTTTCCCCACTGTAGTGCGATCTCGGAGTTAGTATATTAAAGTAGGGGGGTATGGGGGGGTGCAGGGGGGCTTGCCCCCCTGCAGTACACTTCATTACATTTCTTATTCGACATTTATGTTCGAAAATCAGCGAATCTGCTTTCCAATTTGCTGATTTTTGAGCATTGGAAACTGTTGTGGTTTTGTTTTTCGTCGTTGGGATTTGCTCATATGAGCAGTCACACGAGTGTGTTTCACTTATGTAAAGGTAAACCAGTTTTTCTGATATTCTAAAAGTCTCAGATTGTGCCATCTTTTACTGCAAATGGCATTTCTTCGGTGACATGGGGCAACCTGCAGACATCTGAGCTCTACTTTCTTCAACCTCATTCTGCTGTCATACAATAACTTGCACTTTGAAGCTCAGTAACCTTAAGCACTTCAGGGAAAGTTTTAGCGAGTAGAGGAGCTAACTAGATAAATAGAAGAAAATGAGTTTGGGGGGGGGGTGTTGCAGCTGTCACCCCACTCATTTTCTTCTATTTCACTGTCTAAAACCTAGAAGGCACCTGAAACACCACTACCTGGCTTGTACACTGTTTTGAGTCCTGGACAACATCATCTTATTTAACATTGATGCATTCCAATATCGACAAAAGAGATGATCTGCAGCCACCTGGAACCCCGCTGTTGTATTTTTAAGGCAATGTACGTGCTCCTCAGTGAACTGCTTTAATTATCTAGTTAAGTTAGAGTGCTTAAGCCCAGGGGCGACAACTGCAAACCCCCCCCCACTCATTTCTTTCTTCTATTTATCTAGCTAGCTCCTCTACTCAATAAAACTTTCCCTGAAGTGCAAAAGATTAAGGTTACTGAGCCTCATAAAGTACAACAGTAGCAAGAAAATGACCAAATTTTAAGGCTTTACTCTCCTGTGCTGGGCCATATATTTCCTAACAAAGTGCAGTTCACATCATTTTCCATTTTTGTATTACCCCCCCTTTATTGTGCTGAAAAGCAATTTAGACAGAGCATCCTCCTGTGTGAAATACTTACTGATTGTTTTTCTTTACAATTATTCCAACTATTGAACAGGGTCTGCCTGCTCCCCCCCTCACTATGCTCAGGTTCACTCCCCCCTCCTACTCCTATTTCTCCTGCATCCCAGCCTCACAAGATCCCACCCACCTCTCTTCTCCACTACAGTCACCTCACTGTCTCCCAAGACTGCTGTCCATTCCCAACCAATAACTAAAGAGTTACATTTCAGTTAAGCAGTCTTTGTCTGATGCTACATCTCAAAATTATATCTCATACCATGGCTTTACTCTATACCTTACCCACTTTACTTCTTTACCTCGCATTCCTAACTTCCGTATCAAACCCCACTCTGTCACATCCAACCTCTGACAGCCACTGCACTTTCTACACCACTAAAGGAGTCCTCCTCCTCCTCCTTTACTCTCTCCGTTCAGTTTATCATTTATCCAACTGTTCAAGCACAAAGTTTTTAAATATATACCCATATCCCCTAATCCAAAATTTAAATATTTATGCCACAACCACTGCCTCTCAAAACCACACCCACCCTCAAACGCACTTCTTTTTCATGGGGATATCCCCTCTAATCCAGATCCTGCCTCCCCAAGAATTTCATCTAGCAACCCCCCCGCCACCCACCACAACTGTTTTCCTTGCTCCCCAGTACCAAACACCTAGCTGTTTACGCAAGCAATATACAAAGCCTACCTAACAAAAACCCCAGAGCTACACTCCTGGATTACCCTGTACTCCCCGACATCCCAACCCTATCCAAAACATGGTTAAAGCCCCATATCACCAACTCTGAGATCTTGCCCCCCCCCCCAGTACAACATCTACCATCTAGACAGACACCAGAAAAGGTGGTGGAGTCGCTATCATGTACTCTGAACACCTTAATTTATCCCCACTACCAGTAACTTATTAAGATTTCCACCCAGCAGAACTACTTAAAATAAACAGCCACCTTAATCCCCCAAAGAAATTTGCCCTCACTGCTATCTATATTCCACCAGGAAAAAATATACCCATCCTCGAATCTATCCTCTAATGGATGTCACTCCATATTCCTTATGAAACCATCCTATTAGGAGACATTAACATTGACTGGCTATCCACAACCAGCCCATCCCTCAACGTAAGCCTTCATGGCTTTCACCAACTACTTACTACCATACCTCTCAACTGTACAGATTTACGGCTCACATTTTTAGCCTGTTCCTCTTAAAATTTGTGGTTTTCTGGTAAATCACTGAGATGATCTGAGGATTGAAGCCACTAAATAATGACTTACATTTGAGTTTGACTTCAAATCCTCCAGGAAATGTATGTTAAAACAAACCCTGTAACTCTAACAACTTTCTTAGTTTATAAGAGCAATATTTAAAATGTGTCCCTATTTTTGGGCCTTTGCCCCCCCCCCCCATTTTGTAGGGCTTTGTCCAGATTTTTTGTGTTGAGGTTGAGAGGTATGCTTACTACACCCACTTGCTTCACCAAAAATAACAATAGTTCCACCCTGGATTGGATCTTAACAACTGCCCCTAACCTTTATCAGAACTGTACTACCTTACCAGACTCTGTAAGTGACCAGCACCCTGTCTGAGTACATAGACGCACTATTCAGGTACCATCTCTAAAAAGAATGTTGCATCTTCTCCTCTTTTAATAATGTTTCCTTCAAGAACATGCTTAATTCCATAAACTGGTCTGTTTTGAAATACGCCCTACTAAATGACAGTCTTATTTCAGTTGTACTTTCCTAGCCATCCTTGACTCTCTGGCACCTCTTAGAAAAGTTAGAATTAAAACTACCCACACCCCTTGGCTGTCAAAAAACACCATCACTCGTATGAAAAAAAGAGAGAGCACCTGGAAACAATGGATTAAAACAAAATCCACATATGTTCACCACAAATACAAGGAACTACATAACCTTAAAAAAAAAAAAAAAAACAACATGAACAAGAACAAAGTTCTACACCAGTGCCCAACATACCCACAGCTTTAACCCCCAAAAATTCTGGCATTCTATTAATACAGTTCTGAACCCAGGCAACCGTACCACTCCCACCCCTTATCCTGACAAAACTCCCCTCGAAACCGCCACTCTTCTTGATAGCTATTTTGTGGAATCTATCCGCAAACTAACCCAAAATGGACAAAACCATCATCTAACAAATACCACCCCCAGTTCCACCAGTAACGCCTCTTTCAGTCTTAACCCTATCCCATCTTCCTATGTAAAATCTCTCCTGCTTAAATTAAAACCATGGTGTCCCTCCTTTGACAACCCCCCCCTTTCTTAAATTAGCTGTTTACTCAATGGCCTACCCTGTTTCCATCCTGATTAACATATCCATACAAGAATCCACCATCCCAGACATATGGAAATCTTTTTACACCATTCCCTTAAATAAAGTAGGTAATAGCAATGAAGCTTCCACCTGTAGACCCTTCACAGTCATCTCTCCGCTATCTAAACTCCTTCAAAAATGCACACATGAACAACTACTAAACCACCTAATAGAAAAAAAACCTACTAACCTGTTCTCAGCATGGCTACAGACCACACCATAGTGCATCCACTGCCCTTCTGTCCTTTATTGAGGCTGTTAAGCCAGAGATAAGAATCTAGAAGTTTCTTGCCTCTGTCTTGACCTCATAAAAGCTTTTGACACGGTCTTTCATTCCAAACGTCTTCATACATCTCATCTCAATCTGTCCTCCTCTACCAAGTTGTTCTCTAGCTATTTCTGTAGTAGACAACAGTCAGTAAGATGGCAGTCGCATTGTTCCCCTTGCTTTACCCATTGATTAAAAGGGTTTTTCAAGGCTGTATTTTAGGCCCCCTACTCTTTAATATTTCTACCACCCAATTACATACTTCCACCCGGGTACAATATGCAGACGATTCGACTGTCATCACCTGTGCTAACCTCCCCTCTCTCACTCAAAACAGCTTCCGGTCAGAAAACTGACTAACTGAAAACCAACTAATACTTAATCCCAAGAAAACTAAATTTCTACTCTTTCTTCCAAAATCACTTTCTCATCACAAAACAACCTTCGCCATTTCCTCTGTAGATAACACCACCATTCAAGCAGACACACATACAAAGCTCTTTGGCATTATCATTGATGGCCAACTGAAATTTGATATCCATGTACAACACTAGCAGAAAGACAAATCAGAAACTCTGCTTACTTTACAGTCATAAGATACCTAGGCCCAGACTCCAGACAAACTGTATCTCAGGCTTTCCTCCTTCCTTGTTTGCTTTGTGTCTCCTATCTTTACACATCTGCAGTCCACCCTCCTCACTAAACTCCAGTATTCCTATTAGTGTCACAAGATTTGCCACTAACCTACCCTACAAATCACATTACTGCCTTGCTCTAAAACAACTCCACTAGCTAGATTTCCCCTTACTCCTGCTTCTTTCCCAGCTGCAGCGCACACACACACTACTCTCCAAACCAAGAAACTGTCCCTCTCTCTCCTCACTTGTATCCCTCTGTACCCCCTCCCGTACTCTCCAAAGCTCAGACCAGCACCTACTAGACACCTATAAACCTAATAAGAACATCGGCAAACTTCTTTATGGATAACAGTATGTCCTACGGTTGGAACAAGCTTCCTTCTAACTTCCAAACCATTACTAGTACAAATCTCTCTAAATCCAAACTCAAAAAGTTCCTCCTAAATACCAACAGCTGCCATTGCTATGATCCTACACAATCCCCTCTGCCCCCCCATACCTCCTCTGCTGTCCATTACATTGCTACAAAAGCCGTCTTTCGACAACTTCCTTTTAAATCACGACTCTGTACTCTCCTTTTTGATCTTCTGAGGCCAATCTACTCTTATCCTGCTCTGTTGTGATTCTTTTTCTCCCACATACTTGTATCAGATTTTTCATAATGCCTAGTTATTACTAATCTGTAATCAGAAATTCTGTAGACTTATTTGGCACACTACTTGTAATTACTACAGTACACTTGTCTAACTTGCATTTTATTTTTTTTTGTCTGTATAAAATTTGTTTTTTCTTGTAATGTATGTCAACATTTTTGAAATGTTTCTACAATCTGTTTTGTTTCTGTATTGTAGCTTTGGAGCTTTTCTCCTCAGGTCTCCACTGTAAACGGGCCACTGGCTCAGTTGGACTAACCCGGTTAATGATAAATGAATAATTGGAAAGAGTGGTGGAAAATGTAGACATAGCACTTAAAGTGAAAAACTGACATGGCTTCCTTAAAATACATCAGTCTTCAAAATATTTTGACTATATCTTTACCCTCAGTAGGTAACTCATCTTTAAATTGCATAAGTCATTGTTACCGTCAGACATGTTCAGAAATGACAGAGTTAGTAGTTTCTTGACTGATAATTGAAACTTGTCACACTTGTTATAAAGTCTGTCACTTCTGTCACATGTTCTTACTGAAGTGAAATTGACAACCCTTTGGTGTTGCACCGGTGATTTTTTTCTGTAATGTTTTTCATGGCAGCAGTCTTGAAGTCACAAAACATGCATCATAAACTGGCCGTAAAGTCAAAAAGATACTGCCATAGGCAATTGCAGTCTTTCAGTGAGTTTTTGCTCAGTAAACAAAACACCAACAGCTTACATGTATTGCCACAGTATGCAAAAAAGAAACATGTTTGCTATAGTTGTTGGCATATGTCTCCTTCAGTAAGGAAAGCGCTGTCCCTCAGCCACATAGAAGCAGTACATAGATGTTCTTCCATTCACTGGTTGCAGTACTCCATACTATTGGGATTCCATGCCTCAGGTAGCCCAACATCTGGCCACTATACAAAGCCTACTGTTTAAGGTACACTGTATGTCACATGTATGTTCCTCACATAATGTAGGGCATAAAGATGACATCTGGATGTACCATCCTCAGAACTACTTTGCTACCAGTCCAAATACATCTTTTGATTGTTGGTCTGAACTCCTAAGTCTTTGCAGCCATTCCAAACGCATCTGTCTATCGTTAGTCTGAACACCTATGTCCTGTTTGCTGGTCTCCAAGCTGTTGAAGATAAGTAATCCATTGGGGTTCCATTTTTTTCTTGACTTTTGGTTGCTTGTGGGGGTTAATATGGGGTAGTGCAGTGTTGCATCTGTTAACGTTGTCATCTCACAGCAAGAGGCTCTCTAGTTCGATTATCAGCTTGGGTGCTTTCTCTGCTTAGTCTGCATGTCCTCCCTGCATTTGCGTGAGTTTCCTCCGGGTACGTTGGTTTCTGCCCACATTCCAAAGACCTGTGTCTGGAGCATTTTTCCTTGGGCCTCCTTGAAAATAGGCTCTGTCGTAGCTGGACTGTCCCAGTTAACAAATGTTAAATAAATGCAAAATAAATAATGTCATCCAGGAAGGGTAAATGCTAGTGCAGGAGACAGATTTCCCATAAAGACTGCCACGAACAGTGTTTGTTTTGCCTAGGTGCCTCTCACAACTCTACAGCCTGCTCTTGTCTACCAGGATTTTATACCAAAGACTATGCGAAGCAGACTTTCTTCCCTTGTTTTTATGTGGAGAATCAATGACTTAAGCTTCTCTCTAAGCATAACATGAAAGGAACTTCCCACCCCAAGGGTCAGCCATTAGGGAAGAAGGTTGAAAAACAAAGACCGGAATCTTCCACTGTCCAGCCTCTGCTGGGCTTTTCTCCCAAGGTCAGTGAGAACCCAGAGGTTCAACCAGCTTTGTTGTCGGATTCCTCTGCAGTGACCAGGTTGGAGGCTGTGGGGATCCAGCTTTCAGCATGTCTGATGATTTGCAGATGGACATTCAAGGGGAACCATGGTTGATTATTTCTGAGGCCCTAGAGGTGTTCCTCAGATTTTAGTTAGAGAAAATGTTTCAGCTAGTATTATTGAATGCCATCCTTAGCCAGAGCCTTCTACGTTTTACAAGGCAGATGTATTAAAGAAAAAAACAAAAAAAAAAGAGTCTCTCGTGCTCCAAGGGATCCACAGAGTGAGTGGCAGACCTTCACTCATTGTTTGTTTAATGCTTTGATGGCATTAAAACTTCCTCAAGGGGTTTCTGTTGCAGCCCCCCCATTGGTCCACTACTCTCCTTAAAAGGCCCAAGGAACAGGATTCCTCTGAGGAGGAGTTGGATTCTGATGAGGAATCCCTTGCTTACACTTTCCAAATTTCTTTTCCTATGGACTGTGGGTCAGAGGAAGAGCAATCAAATGATCTTGATACTCCATTTGAAGAAATTTCTGTTAGGGACACAATCTCCAGAATGATGGAATTATTTAAACTAGATTGTGTTTGTTTCTGAAATCCTTAAGTGGTACTATGACTTGGTGCAGATAGTTTCTCCAAAACCTTCTGCTATTCCTCCTGTGTTGGCTGCTTTGTTGGATGTATTTTACAATGCCTCTAAGGCTCCTGATTCTTTGCCCCCTCCTTCCAAAAAAACTGTTAGGTATTATGGGGTACCTGAGGACTGTAACTTTTTATACAAATGTCCTGCTCCTGACCCCTCAGTGGTGTCTGTAGCCTCTGACAAGCCCTCTCACTTGTTTCTTTCGCCCAAGTTACTGCCTTCTGATGAAGGTAGCAGAACCATGGAAAAGCTAGGCAAGAAGGTTTCCACCTTGTCTACCTTGGCTTTTAGGGCTATTAATGGTCAGACCCATATGTCCAGGTATGTCTTGGCTCTCCTTTCTCAGGCTTGTCAGCTAACTTCTGATGTTGCAGACTATTGATGGTAAAATTTATGCTCTTTCCCTGTTACAATCTTCATCTCAAGTGGTTCATTATTCCATCAAGTGTAGTTATGATGCAACAGATGGCTTTTCTAGGGCTGTTGCTGTTGGTTCAGTGATTAAGAGGTATTCTTGGCTTTGATTCAACCATTGCCCGATGATATCAAGGCTAAGTTGATGGATGCCCCTCTTGATAATAAACACTTGTTTGGGAAAGCTGCTGCTGGTTTAAGTCCCTTCAGGATAAGGGGAAGGCCTTACAGGAACTCAGATGCATTGGTCTCTTCTGTGCCTAAATTACAAAAAAAACTACTCCAGTAAGCCTGCCTTTCTTCACAGGCAATCTTGCCATCCTACTAAGGTCAAAAAGAGTGGCAAAAGGGCTCCTTCTGCTAAGGCTACTTATACTTCAGGGACTCAGAATTCTTCCTTTACAGGTAAACCAGGAGCTGACTATGTGTCTCTTCCCAGCCACGTTCCTCTTTCCAGCCACGTTCCTCTTTCTCTTCACCTTTCTCTTCCTGCTTGGCTTCAGATTACTGAAGATTCTTGGGGTCAGTCCATTATTCACCAGCGGGTATTTCATGGTGTGAAAATCCCATCCCCCTTATGTGCATTCCTCAGACTCCTCGGGAACAACTCCCTTTTTTCCAGAGGTACTTCATGGCCTTTTGACCCAGGGTACTATTCAAGAGGTGTCTGTGTCCTAAAGGGGAAGGGGTTTTTACTCCAGAATGTTTCTAGTTCCCAGAGAAAGAGGGTACTTGGAGACCAATTCTAGATCTCATTCATTTAAACATTTTTCTGAAGGTGCTACTTTTCACATGTTGTCATTTCAGACTCTCTCTTCTTTTGCTTCCTCAGGCTTATATGGTGACTCTGGATCTCAAGAATGCTTACCTCCATATTCTGATCTATCCCCTTTTCAGGAAGTTTTTGCATTTCTGTGTTGCTCCCTCACGTTTTCAGTTCTCAGCTTTGCCCATTGGTCTTTCTACTGCCCCAGGGGTATTCACCATATGTTTCGCTCTTCAGATTTTCTGCAGGCTTTAGGGGATCCAAGTATTTCCTTACTTGAACGACCTGCTGATTTAGGCCTCCTCTCCAGGGATCCTGTTGTAAAATTTTCATTTTGCCGTTTTCCTTCTTCAGAGCCTGGGGTTCACAATAAACTTCAAAAGGTTTTCTCTGAGTCATTCTCAGGATCATGTTTTTCTAGGTTGCAGAATTCAGACAGTGCCAATGCTGGCATCTCTGCCTCTTCCTGAGGGCTTAACTTTCATATCGTTCTTTTAAACCTCTCCTTCCTCAGGGTTCTGTTATAGCTGGGGAGTTTGTGAGAGCTCTTGGTTTTATGGCATCTACCATCCCTATGCTTCCTCTGGCCAAACTCTACATGAAAGTTTCAGTGGTTCCTGAAGTCAGTTTAGCTTCAACATGCAGCTCCCTTAGACTTTGTAGTTCCTCTTTTTCCTTGTCTCAAGAAGGAACAAGAGTGGTGGATCCAGCAGTTTTCTCTAAATCCAGGGTCCCTTTTTATTCCCTTGTTCCTTCTCAGGAACTGTTCACAGACCCTTCAGACATGGGATGGGCAGCAGTTTTTGGTTCCCTAAAAGGAGCAGGGGGTGTGGTCACCCCTTCAAAAGAAGGAGCACATCAATATGAAAGAGACGAGAGTTCTTCTGGTGACTCTACAGTCCTTTCATCTTTTTTTTCCACAGGACCTCTCAAGGTATTTATAGACTATACCACAGTGATGTGGTATATAAACAACCAAGGGGGGGACGAGATCATACGTTATTTGCTGGTTGGTACTCCTGGTATGTGATCTTGCTATCTAGTGTCAAGTTACTCTTCTGGCAGTTTACATTCCCTCAGGTCAAAACATTGTGGTAGACATGCTGAGCAGGTCCTTAACTCAGTCCCACGAATGGATGCTTCACAAGAATGGTTTTCTGGACATTGTCCACCGGTGGGGGTTCTCCTTAAGTATCTCTATTTGTCCTCCCCTCTGAAAAGACAATTTTCTTTATTTTGTACCAGAGGCCCAAATCCTCAGGTGTGGAAGGTGGATGCCCTCTCTTTTTCTTGGAAGGGGATGTTTATTTATGCATTCCCTCTTCTTCCTTTAATTCCAAAAGTCCTGTTCAGAATTCAGCAGGACTGTCCCAAAATCTTATTTGTGACTCTGTTTTGGCCGAGACAGCATTGGTTCCCTCTTCTGCATTTAGCAAAGGGCAGTCATCACAAGTTACCTCACAAGGTGGACCTACTCGCACAAGACAAGGGAGATCTCATCCATCCCCACCTTTCCACTCTTCAAGTGACACTGTGGGTGATAGAGTTTTGATTTGACATAGACACCTTTATTCTAAGCACATGCTTAGGGACATGCAGGAGCCATGAAACCCAATACTAGGAAGTCTTACTTATCCAAATGGAAGAGGTTTTCTGTTTGGTATCTGTCTCATAACCTGGATCCACTTACTGTGGATGTTCCTTTGATTCTTTCTTGTGTGGATTGCTCAGTGCTGGTTTGGCCTATTCCTCAGTTAAGGCCCACTTATCAGCTGTTTCTGCTTGTTTGCCTTTATCGCATCCTTTAGCTTCTAGATTTGAAGCTAAAACCATTCCTTAAAGGTCCCCTTCATGTTAGACCTCACAGGAAACCTGTTCCTCCTCCCTGGGATCTTAGTTTTGTTTTGGAGAAGTTGACTCTGGCTTCTTTTGAGCCTGCTGCTTCAACTTTCTTGCAGCATTGCTCTTGGAATACCGTTCTTTTGTTTGCCCTTACTTCTGTCAGGCAGGTGACTGAGCTTCAAGCCCTTTTTACTTGTCCTCCTTTTTTTGTGTTTCATAAGGACAGGGTTTCCTTGAGTACTAATCCTTATTTTATGCCCATGGTGGTTAATGAGGTGTCACTTAGTCTATTAATTTGTGTACTTTTTCCCCTCCCCGCAGTGTGCCAGTTAGAAGATGCTACATACTTTGGATGGGCATAGTGTCAGAAGAAAAAATTCAAGCGAGTCACATCTGCCTCAGGTGATGAAAATTTCCTTTATTAACTGCTAACCAGATTACAGCAACATGTTGGCCAAGATGATCTCAATCTGATCAGCTTGGTTACTGACATCACCTTTTGTACTTTCCTGTTACTAGCCAAAATAGCTTTTGTTACATTTCTAACAGTTGACAGTTGGCTATGAAAAACATCTAGGATCACAATTTACCTCAGAAAAGAATGCTTTACCTCAAAACCACAGCTAGTGTAGAATGTTTACCTCAAAACCACAGTGGTAGCTGGAATCTTCCAGAGCCTGCCTCAGTAAATTAACTCTTATTCAGAAGTATAGAAAACAGGTGTTATTCAAGTTCATAAGCAAACTAAGTCTATCATAGATAAAGCCCATCTTTAATAAACATGGTTCAATGACCTTTTCTTACCAACACTTCAGCAAGTAGCATATTCATCTTGCTAGATGGGAGAAAGAGACAAATAATAGTATGTTTTAAAACTTTTTCTCTTAACACATAGACAACACCGATTTTATTTGTACAAGACTAAGTCTGTTAGAAAATCTGATCAATTATTTCTTTTCATCCTAGGTCCCTAGGTTTAGCTGTACCCTTGCAAACTATTTCTTCAATCTCAAAGATTGTTTCTTTTTCTTACTTTTCATGATAAGTACCTTCCTTCTGTAAAGGCTCATTCTACTAGAATTGTTGCTTCTTCTGGTGCTTTTTTTCAAGGGGTTGAATACTAACTCTATTGGAGCAGCTACCTGGACTTAAGTGCATACCTTTACCAAGCACTACAAATTGGATGGAACCTCCAGAGCTAGAGCTGTCTTTGTTAGGCCATCCTTCATTCCTTCCTCCTACCAAATTTTTATTCACCTTTAACACACTCCTAATCATAAGGAATACTGCAATCAGTGAGTCTAAGGACATAGTACAGTTGTGTAAAATCTTACCACAACAGTAAATGTCCTTTCCTTCACTGTTGCAATATTCACTCCCTCCCTCTGGACCATTTCCCTTCTGGGTGTACTGGTTACCTCTTGGTTTTCCTTGGGTTGCCATTCCTAGTGGGGCTATCAGTTCTGAGGATGGTACATCCAGATGCCACCTTTATGCCCTGTGCTACACAAGGAACATACGTGTGACATATGGCGTACCTTAAAGCAACAGTAGGCTTTTGTATTCTAGCTGGGTGTCTGGCTAACTGAGGCAGGGAATCCCAATCATAAGGAAAACTGCAACAGTGAAGGAAAGGACATCTGCCATTATGGTGAGATTTTACACAACCATATTATCTTTCAGGTTTTATAATGTTGACATGACAGTATTAGTGCCTGTAGTTAGACTTTTTTTTTTTTTGTATAAATTAACTCCACTTTAGAGTGAATTCTAATATAACTAAATTGTGTAATGAAACTTTGTGGGCCATACTCTAAGTTTCTGCCTATGGTAAAGTTACACTAGGGTGCATCATTTGAAACATCTGCTCTTTGCTTTAAATTGCTCCATACTTTGTACCTTTCCACATTATTACTGTCACTGCGGTGGTAGTGGTGGGCTGCTGTTCTCTTATAGGTTCATAGGTTCATACTAGGCTATCTGCCCAAGGGCATTTATAAGCCTAGCCCATAGTTATGTGGCTTTCGCCACCCCTTTAGTTTGAATAAAAACTATGCCTATCATTTTGCTGTGCCTCTGTCAAGCAGTGACACTGAAGTAATCCCTGGGGTATATCTGCAATCTCCCATCCATTGGTCAAGATTCCTCTTGAACAAGGCCAGAGAGGTGCTCTGCCTCACATGTTCCACAGCATAGGGAGTCTCTGGGTGATGAATCTGTCCCTCCAGCACATTCTATTTATAACTGTGTCAAGGTTTAAGTCTCCCGCCCTTGTGGTTCTGAGGGATCTAGATTTTTTGAGGTGAAGCATATTCATCAAATTGAATTCCTTATCAAATGTAGTCTCTGTGACCACTCTCGCTTTACAGTGATTTTGTAATTAATTTCTGCAGCACCATTTTTTTTTTCTTCTCTCTAGGTTAGACATGATCGTCAATAGTTAATGCATCTTTCCCCTTCTGCGAATGTATCGTTACATAAATGCTTCCAATGTTCCCACGACATAATCTCTTAACTTCTGCCATAGCTAATGCAGTAGCTGTATATACAGCAAAAACACCAAAGTCCAACCCAAACAGTGCAAAAGTCCACTAATAAACAGAAATGAACACTGTCGATGCCAGGAAATGCTGTTATAGAATCTTTTAATTCCACAAATTAAAAAACAGACTGAGCGCTTTCATTTCATTTCTGATGAAATCCCCATGAGGGGATGAAAGCGCTCAGTCTGTTTTTTAATTTGTGGAATTAAAAGATTCTATAACAGCATTTCCTGGCATCGACAGTGTTCATTTCTGTTTAGCAGTAGCTGTATATGTACAGTTGTTACTCCTATTGAATTTCTTTGTATATTAATGATTTTTGACATAGGCTTCAGTGTCAAAATTTGATGTACTGCATATACGATGGTATGACCTTGATATTTTGAATTTCGACAGTCTAGTAATTCGATATACTCACACCCATATGCATACATACATATATTATATAGTAATGTGTGTGTGTGTGTGTGTGTGTATAGATAGATACACACACACACACACAGTGGAAAAGGAGGGTGCTTGTACTGCAGCAGTTATCTATTCAAACATCTTCTGTTAAGTTCAGTTACACAATTGTACTATGTTCATCACTTTATCACTGCTTCAGTAGCCTAAGTTATATGGGTAGATCGCCAAAGCTTAGTGAGATGTGTAGGAGACTGCCTGAGGGTTCAGGAGTCCCTGGAGAAAGGTCCTTTCAAAACCTGTTCATGGAAAAGCAATCTAGTTTGAAGTGTATTGTAAAAGTATGCACAGAGGACCAAGTAGCTCTGTGTAGAGCTTTTATAGTCAATTTGTTTCCAAAATCCAGAGAAGAGGCTAATGTCCTAATCATGCCTAAAAGTTACTTATAGATATAACAAAATGTGAAAGCAAGGGACAACCATCTAGTGATTGTCTCTTTTGACACTGGTTGTCTGTTTTTTCTTACCTTCATGAGCGACAGCCTGTCAGCTTTCATGAAGGATTTATTTCTGTCAAGATAGTAATTGAGCTGTCGGTGGACATCCAGTGTGTGTAATATCTTTACTCCCTTTTTTTCTGTTCTGGAAAGAAAATAACCAGAAAATGAATCAATTGGCTTTAGGCAACTCTGAAACCAGTTTAGGCATAAATGAAGCATCTTAAAGAAACCCTGTCCTTTTGGAAAAACAAGATACATTTGACCCATCATAAGAGTTTGTAACTCTGATACCCTTCTTGCAAAAGTCAAAAGAAACAGTAACACCATATTCCATGTCTGGAACTGCAAATCTGCCTTATATCTTTGTTCAGACTAAGTGTCAATGTTTCCAACACAAGTGTCAGATTCTAAGGAGGAGGCATGTGTTTCCTGTGTGGATAAATGTGTCAAACCCCTTTCAACAATTCTGACTTGAGAAAGAGAGGAAAGAGCATGTACATAGGCAGGCCTAGCAGTGATGGCTGAGAAATTAACCTTGATAAAGGGGTAGTGTAGGCTGCAGCATAGTAAATCACTCAAATGAGCAGGCTGGCTGTAAAAGGATCTTGGATGTTCTTTGTGTTTTTGAGCTGGAGCAGAAAATGAAAGTCATGGATTTTGATTCATCTGGTCCACCTACCTCTTGAACTCCCTTTTTACAATTCCCAGAACTAGAACTATGACATTCAGAGTGTGTTGGTGCTTGGACTACACAGTTAGACACTGAATTTTCCTCATGTGTTTTCTGCCCTGAGAAACATTGAAGCCATTAACTCAAGGATCCTGAACTGTGCCCTGGGAGAAACTGTAGATTGATTCAAAAAAGATTTAGTTTGTCTAGAGGTAGAAATGCTATCTGTAGGGATATAGCCAAAAGACATTCTGGAAACACTGTTATGTCATTCCTGTTCACAGGATATTTTTGATTGTTAATAATGAATCCGACTGATTGATAGATCTTTGACCCTGGACAGGGATTCCTGACATTCTAATTGCGACTCTGCAAAGAATGCATTCATTCAAATATATAAAAATGTGCATGCTGTGGATCCTGCAGTGAGTTATAACCAGAGTGAGGCAGCTTGTAAATACCCATGGCACTTTAGACAGCCCAATGATAACTTTAAATGCGAGCTATATGCAAAGAATCTTAGGAAACTCCTAAATATCGTTGTAAATTGGAATGTTGTGATGATTATCTTTTTAGTCCAGAGTTATCAGGTAGCCAAAAAGAGGAAGAATGAACAGGGAGAAAATGGATAGCATTTTGAACTTTTGGATCTTTACAAAAAAGGAGAGATGCCACTTCAGGTTATGGGAGAGATTTAAGGTGATGTTATGATGGTGAGAGGGAAGCCTTCTATCTTATCATTGGGAGTGATTAGCATTAGGTAGCCTATCTACCACAAGAGGAGTGGTTCCTGGCCCAGAAATTGTAGCTATTGGCCATTTGGGCAGTTTTTTTTCCATCTTTTTCAACTTTCTGGTTTTAAAGCTGCACTTGCACTTGTTTTCTACCTTTCCTGTAACTAGCCTAGTCCAGATACATAGTTGCTGTATCCAGGACTGTTGGTAAGCTTCTGAGCCCCGCAAGCTTTTCTATATTGGAGGAAAGCCTTCTGGCTCATCAGTGGGAGTGGTAAGCACTAGGTAGCCTGTCTTTCGACACCATTCCCCACTCGGGTATTACAGAAAAACTCACCAGCTTGAACATAAACACCTACGTCACGAGATGGGTTGCCAACTGGCTTACAGACAGAACTCACACGGTAATAATAGCGGGCGCCATGTCCGACTCTAAACCAGTCACAAGTGGTGTCCTGCAAGGCTCGGTCCTGGGACCCCTACTTTTTGGCATATACTTCTCAGAAGTACAGGCAAACACAGAAGGACTATGGCCAACCAAGTTTGCTGATGACTGCAAACTGGGAGCCATAATTGACTCAAAATTGACTCTCCGGCTGACACGGACATCCTCAAAAGGGCCTTACTGAGACTGACACCTGGTGTCAAAGTCATGGCCTCAAGCAAATGCATAGTCATCCTGTTTGGGAAAAACAAAACGCCCACGAATTACCATATAGGTAGAAGAGGTAATAAGAGATCTGGGGACCCAGGTAGATAGTAATATCTCCTTTGACAATCATATTGCCAAAGTAGTTAGGAAGTTCTTCTATGTGGCCCATCTAATTACTATAGGGTTCGCATCTAGAACTAAAGAGGGTTATAGTGCCCCTCTGCTCATCACTCATCAGACCCATCATAGAGTACATTGCCTCATTTGGGATGTACCTCACAAGAGACTTCCAACAGCTGGAAAGACCACAAAAGTAGCTCACCAAGAGGATTACTGGCCTCAAACATATGTCCTATGCAGCCCGACTGAAAAAATTCCGGCTGTACTTAGTGGCATATCGCTTACTCAGAGGTGACCTCTACCTGACTTACAAAGCCATGTCCACCTCAGAATTGATGGACATGCTCCACCTAAAGAAATCCAAGTCACGCGCTCTAGTGAGTTAAACCTCACCACAACAATTAAATAGAACATGCTGGAGAGATAGATTCCTGTCACAGAGACTCCCCATGCTTTGGAACAAAATTCCAAACTACATTAGGCAGATCCCCTCACTAACACTCTTCAAGATAAACCTTGACGAGTGGATGGGTAACAGAAAATGCACCCCTGGGATCACTTCATTGGCTCGGCTTGACAAAGGATCAGTTAAATAATCAATGGGGTGGCAAAAGCTGACACACTCTGGCTAGACTTATAAATGCCCTCAGACAGATAGCCTAGTACCTACTTATGAACCTATAATAAGATTAGGTTCAGTAAGATTGTTGTGGCAGATTTCTACTACGGAAATTCATCAAAGACTTGGCAAGCTTTAGCCAATAGAGTAAGACAAAAACAAGTAAAAAGAGCTGCCCTTTAGCTCAAGGATGAAGGAGCAAAGTCGCAAGTTAACCACTGCAAGTACTAGAAGTTTTTAGAGTTTGTTAAATTGTATTCCTTAGAGCTAAATGTTTTACCCAACAGTTTATAGATGATTACCCAGTCTTGTCCTTTCTGAAATTGATGCAAAGCCAGTTTTATACCTCAGTGACACCTGTAAAGGATGAACATCTTATTTTGGATGCTTATCAGATGGCAAATAAGTCCTTGGGAATAGATGGGATGCTCTTTTTTTGTGGAAATAAAGTGGAATTAAGTTGATATTAGAATTGGTGACCGCTGTGAGTGAAGTCCTGAGATAATGTCTGCCCATTACTTCTCAGAGGATAGTGAAAGTGAGCATCTTGCACAGAGCGATTGTAAGAACGTATTTTTGCCACCCTACTACAAGACCCATTTCTGTGTAGACTCATTTTTTTTTTTATCAGTATATTGGTGGCATACTTTTTGTGCTGCGTCTTGAATCCTTTAGATCAGAGTTAGTCTGGTAAAGTGGAACAGCAGGCACATGACAACATTAAGAGGCTGTTTATACATGAAGCTGACCAAACAGATGGTCATTTGCTTCTGCTCAGACATTATGTGGAAAAAGCTTTTAAACATGTGGAGTGGAACTTCCTGTTTAAAACTTCAGAGTAGATGGCCTTCCCTGAATGGGCTGTTTGAACTCCTCAGACGTGTGTGTGAGAAGACTTTGGTCAAAATAAACATTTTCATTGCTCCTTCTTAGGAGTTTTGTTTTGCTTAGAGTAATTTTCAGCCCTTTCCTGTTTCCTGTATATTAGCATTATATTTACAGCCATCAGCAATTCTGGTAAGAGACTTGCAACTGTACAGATTTCTTTGAGGAGACGAGCAAATTACGTTTATCTATAAAATGTTGGTCTATTTGGTCAATCTGCAGTAGGACCTGATCAGATTCCATCAGTTGCAAAAACAATATTGCTGGCGCTCTGGCTATGAGATTAATCCTGACAAAATAAAAGTAGCAACTGTAACATGTGCACTATGTGATGCAGTATAGCTACAGTTTATTTTCCTAAAGGACATTGTAACATGTACCTGGAGCATTTCTTCCTGGGCCTCCGCTGAAAATTGGCTTTGTTCCAAGTCGGACTTTCCCGGTTAACAAATGTTAAATTAAATAAATTGTGAAGCACAGATATCTTGGGATCTGGTTCGCTCTCACAATTTGGGATTCAGCTGCTATATTTTGTTCCATTGCTACTGCAAAAATAGAAGCTACATTTAGAAAATAGGAAATTTTAACAGTGGTTATGGATCAGAGAAGTGCAAGTGATTTAAATGTTCATTAATCCACTGGTTCTCTAAATGCCACTCTCATTTCCAATGCCACCCCATCAGGTTTCCTATCCAAACTATGATTATAGTCCCAGAATTTTCTGTGTGAGTAGTCAATCAAGGGTAGCCTGTGAAATTTAATATTACCTGGTGAGATTGGGAGTTTCAGATTTCATTAATTAAACAATGAACATGGTGCAGTCCCTGGTATACAGTAACTTGAAAGAAGTTAATGAGATCTGTGCTTGTATGTTTGGAACAGAATTATAGTTAATGATACAATCAGTCTTTTTTTGAAAAATGGATTGTCTGTTGAAAGAAAATTTATTGTGTTGTCTAGAAGTAATATTTTTAGAAACGAAACGGGAAGAGTGAGTGTCAGTGCTTTTTCTGTGAGTGAAAACATGTTGGATTTGGTGTCGTTATAATTCACATATTTAATTGCAAATAGTTGTTTGAACAGCTGCCCCTCTGTCATAGAAGCTAGCTCAGGCTGTGTGTAATTTGGTCACAAATCTGCACTTCGATTACATGACTTTGACGTGTGTTTTGCAAATTAAGGCAATTTCTGATTGGGGTTAATGGGCTAGATTATTCCATTGCCTGGTCACTTGAAGGGTGGGTACCACTAAACTGATGATTACATTTTATAGTGCTTGATTAATACTAAGGAGATAGTTATAACGAAATGTGTTAATGATGTGCAGAACTTTTTTTGCAGATAGACATACCATTGAACTAGCAGTTGCATATGTTAATACTTTAAATAAACCCTGAAGTCTGGGCTGTTGATTTTTCCCTGGTGGTGGTTACACAGATATTTTCACACACCTGCTAGGCTTAATAGAATGTTTCCGACTGTATTTACCTATTTTGCTGTCTGTTACACACACACACGTAAATATTTTATTTTGTAGCCTCATATTTTTTCCTGTCACCATTCCTTGTTCCTTAGGGCATATGCTTTCAGGGGCATTCCTTTCCCAGCAGAAGCTTGCATATCAAAGTCCCAGACCAGAGTTAGCTTGATATATTTTCACACACTTTCTCTTACAGCATTAAAGGAACTGTTTTTCATCAGAGGCATCACGTTGTGCTTAGTCTTCAGTAAACATGTTTAGTTCTAACTTTTCTAAGAGAATGTCATCTGCCCTCTTAAACCCCTTTTACACAGTATTCACATTTTCTATAGGACTTGAGCGTAAATAATTAATTAGATGTACATTTTTTCTGGTAGTTGTAGCTTTTAGTTAGGTAAGACATATACAATTAAACATATCTTTTGTGGTTCTTTTGTGTACTACAATCCAAATATTTGTTTCACAGCTTGAACGCAGAATACAATATAAATATTTTTCTGTATAAAATTTCTGTAAAGCATATTTCATTTTGTTTACTATTATTTACTTGTTCTGAATTCTTCATACTTTATGTATACATTTTGTAAATGTAATGAAAAAATTGTTTAATACAGTCTAACTCGGAAGATTTCTGTGTTAGATTTTATTTTACTGTTTTATGGTTTGAGTACTTACAGACGTATAACTGGAATGGCAGACTAAATACTAAAACAGTGTCCAACTAATTAATGTACTTATTTCTTTTGAAGTGGAGTTGCATAAACCCATACAAGTCAGCAACAGATATGCACATCCACAAAGATCCATCCGCATAACCCTTTACCTTTTATCTCTGCTCCCTTGCGTCTGTTGCATTACAATATATGACCATTAGATGGCAGCCTAAACTAGGATAGCCCCTTCCTTGTACATCTATCCTTCCCTACTTATTTTTTTTTTCCTTTGAAATAAAAGCTCTGTCTCAGGATTGAGCATTTCCCTCCTGCCCTATCTTTCCACTTACCTTCTTCTTTCCACTAGCTTTGCTCTCTGCAACCACTTACTTTCTCGACATTCTTTCCTCCTTTCTCTGCCTGTCCTTCCCAACTAAGGCACCAAGTAGTTAGCGGTTTGCTGATTGTTTCTCTCTCTTCCCTGACTTTCTCGGTTGCCTGACTGAACCCGCGCCGTTTGCCCTGCGGACTCACTCCGCTCCCCTACCCTACCCCCAATTCCCACCCCCCAGTGGTCCTAGCTATATACTTCCTGTAACCCCACCCCTTCATAGATTTTATCCTATCACACACAACTTCCACTTAATAGCCCTACCCCTTATATCTCAAAGTCCTTAATTAGATAATTGCTATTCCTGGAATACTCCCTCATCTCTCCCCACCCCTTCCTATTTTGCTTATATTCTACAGCTTCTCTTACAGCCACCTTAATCTCACATATATTGTATACAACTTCTCTCTTACAACCTATTTTACTTTACTTAATTGTACACCTCCTCCCTCTACCTACTCTTCCTCTTTAAGCACTCCCTCCTTTCCCCCACTTGTAATTTACTTACTATACTCCTTTCGTAAATATACCCAAACTCCTTAACCTCATATCCTTATGGCCCTAACACACAAATCTATACTCACTAACCTACTACTCTTAACTTCAACTCTTACTCCTCTCACAATACCATACACATTAACCTTGTTTGAATACTCCTCTCTTCCTGAACACCACCATCACTACCAGCAAACTCTACCAATTTCCCCCATAAACAACCACAAACACAGTAACATTACCTCCTCTTCTATCTATATCTTACTTAAGTACCATAGAGCTACCCATGTTACTTACTTCCATATAAAAAATGCCCAAACAATTTCTACAAAATCCTTAAGTTTATACAATATCCTTACCAACACCCCCTATTAGATGGTGATATTCATCCTAACCCAGGCCCCAATACTGACATTCACAATAACCTACACAACCAAACACCTCCTCCGATCACTACTTTAAATAGACCCTCTAACTCCCTCCTAATGGCTCACCTTAACATCCGTAGCATTAACAATAAAATTACCCACCTACATGCACTCTTAGATGTGCACTCATTTGATATTCTCTGTATTACAGAAACATGGCTAAAGCCCTCAACTTTGGACCAAGAGATTACCCCTCCTGGATGTAATATCTTGAGACTTGACCGTAAAACCAAAAAAGGTGGAGGTGTAGCCATACTATATAAATCTGAACTCCAAGTTTCTTCTTTCAATGTGCTTCTACCATCAGATACCAGTTCAAAAACTCTTAGTGCCAAACTTCAAATAAACAACTCCAAATCTATCTATCTAATCTGCACATATCTCCCCCCTGGAAACAATATCAGCACTCTTGAAAACTTACTTAGTTACCTCTCTACCCACCTACCTCAGGAAACCATTGTATTAGGTGATTTTAATATAGACTGGGCTACCTGCAGTTCCCTTAATCCTCCCAATCATATAAATCTTTATGGATTCTCACAAATCATAACCACTCCTTCTAGAATCCATAAGCCAAGCAGCAAGGAAACCACTCTAGACTGGATACTTATAAACAGCCACTATGATACTTATAAACCAGGAACCCTTCCTGACAATATTAGTGACCACATGCTAACCTATATTATTAAACAAAGAATCCATAGCTCTACTACTAATAATTTTAAAACCTCACGTTCCAAAAAAATTTTTAACCAAGAGAGCTTCCAAAATGAACTGAAATCATGTGACTGGTCACCTATATCTCATCTTCCACTTGATGATGCATTGACCTACTTTAACACGAGATTCCTTCAGATCCTAGATTACCACGCCCCCTATCGTTCTTCCCGAATAAGGACCAAAATTACCCCCTGGCTCACTAAAGAAACTAGGCAAAAGATCCTATTCAGAAATAAAATTTGGGCCAAATGGAGAATCTCAATGTCCATCAGATCACCTTTACTATAAACAGGTAAGAAATGCAACCAAGAAAAATATTCTGAAAGACAAAAAACACTTTACCTTCACCTCCAACAAACTCACCAGCAAAAACCACAAAAATTCTGGTCTGGCATTAACAAATTTCTTCAGCCAGGCCACTCTAAAACTCCTGCCCCAACAGGTTTCAACCAAAATAACTCCAACCAAATTCCTGATGCCTTTAATAACTACTTTACTGAATCCATTCAAACCCTAGCCAATACTTTACCACCTATTACCACATCCCCATTAAATATCACAAAGACTCCATCTCCTGCCTTTCAAATACAACCGATACCTACATCACTCATTTGCAAATTCCTTCAAAAACTAAAACCATGGACCCCTTCTGCTGACTGTCTTCCAGCTGAATACCTGCAAATAGCAGCAAAAGCTATTGCATATCCTATCTCCATCCTTATCAATAGAACAATTTTAGAAAGCAAAATCCCCTCCATTTGGAAAGTATCCCACATCATCCCTCTACATAAGGGTGGGTCATCTACTGAACTCTCCAACTTTCGGCCTATCGCCTTACTGTCTCCAATTGCTAAGATAATGAAAAAGTGCAAACACAAACTACTACTTACCCACCTTCTCCAAAATAATCTACTTGCCAAATGCCCACATGGCTTTAGGCCTTTCCATAGCACAACAACTGCCCTTCTGTCCTTTTCTGACTCCATAAACAAAAACCGTAGCAGTAACACTTTTTCATCTGCATTATTTATTGACCTTTCAAAAGCCTTTGATATGGTCAACCATAATATCCTTATAGACATTCTAAAAGCCCAATCTCTTGACCCACATGCATTAAATTGGTTTAAATCCCATCTGTAAAACAGACAACAAGCAGTATTGTGGGATAATAGTCTTTCAAAATCCCTTCCTGTGAACACTGGAGTACCCCAAGGCTCTATTTTAGGGCCTCTACTTTTCTCATTGTTTATCAATGACCTACGTACCAATATTCCTCAGGCCACCTGCATACAATATGCAGATGACTCCACTTTAATTTGTTCAGCTAATTCCATAACCTCTCTGCAGTCTCTCACCCAAACAGTATTTAACAGTGTTGAAAATTGGTTTATACAACACTGCCTCCTCCTGAACCCCAAAAAAACAAAGTTATTACTCTTTGCTCCAACTCATAAATCACCTCAACTGCACTTCACATTAACCTCCAACAATGTTACCAACATAGCCCCAGACACTTCAACCCGTCTTCTAGGAGTAATAATAGATAACCTTACTTTTGATGATCACATTAACTCGACTATAAAGACAGTCAACAAAAAACTAGGCACTCATTACAAAATCAAACCTTTTCTTTCCCCTTCAGCCAGAATAACTATTGCCCAGACCCACCTTATGTCTACCCTGTTCTATGCTTCAGCAATATATACCAATCTTTCAAAAAAACATCTCACCAAACTTTCCACCAGTTACAATAACATAGCCAGATTTGCCACTGGCACCACCTTTAGAACTCACCACTATCTTACCCTAAAACAACTGAGATGGCTAGAACTGCAGAACCAACTACTTTATCAACAAATTGTTATCACCCAAAAAATCCTTTACCACCCAAAAAATACCCCTATCCTCACTAACCTGATTTCACCCTACAAAAATCTTGCTATGCTATGCTCATCAAATAAGCTTCTAGCTTCCTCTGTTAAATCAAATAACAAAGCAGGAGATTCACTTTTCACCAACACAGTAGGGAAAATCTGGAACCAGCTTCCTACTGAACTTTCCTCCCTTGCTTCCACTATTCTGTTTAAAAAGCATCTGAAAGAATATCTTACAACTCACTGGCTATGTCCCTGCTCCAACCCAGACTGATATCTCTTTCACCTCCTGCTATCTCTATACTTTTCTACTCTTCTGTTTTATCTCACCTATCTCTATTTCAAAAAAAAAAAAAAAAAAAGAAAAAAATTTTCATGTTTTTGGTTTATTGTATTTAATCTTAGCTTAAAGCTACTAACCTACTCTGTAAACATTTTTTTTCCTAAATATCTAGCTAATGCTCTATGTAGCTTATGTACTGTAATCCACTTGACTATTACTATATATTGTATTATTTACTATCTGCAGATGCTTGGAGCTTTTCTCCCCGGGCCTCTACTGAAAATGGACATGTATCCAGTTAGACTAGCCCGGTCAACAAATGTAAAATAAAATAAAATAAATAAATAACAGTGGCAACATTTCATTTACGCATCATCTAGTATTTAAGCTATGCCACGTTAACCCTTTGTTTAAACTAAGACTTAAATGTATGTTTGTACTCAAATCCTTTTAAATTTTGCATGGCTTACACGCTTTTTATTTTACATTCTTTACCAGGTTATTTGTTTTTTATTCTCATAAACACTAAAATAAATTTTAGTGGTAGTTTGTCTTAGAAGGTTGATTTTGTTTTCAGCTACAGAAAATGTCTTAGTGTTCAAGGAAAACGCATTTGACGCCTCCTGAATTTTAGAGACGGAACATGTTATCCGTCTAAAGACATTTAAGACACATCGTTATGCTTGTTGAAATGCCATTTAGAAACTGCCTTATGTCTGTAAACAGGATTTGCGCAGTATAAATATTAATCTAGCTGTTTACTTATGTTTATTAATTGTATATTCTAGAGAAAATATCCCTGTATAAATAAAGTATTTTACCAGAAGCAGGAGCATGTATGTTATCACACCTGACTGCATACCTCCTTGTCATGGGATGAAAGAAACGCATACATATATTTTTGTTAGTTCTATTTTCTGCTCTTGTCTCTGAAATTCTGGCTTTTCATGGGTTCTGTTTAGCTAATTACTCATTCCTGAGAAATTCTGTAACTGGTTGTATATACCACAGGTGGATGCTAAATTTATTGCATAAAGTTTTAATAATAACTAAGAAAGATATAACTAGATGTAAGACACCCTTTCCCCAGAAAATGAAAGATGTGTAGAGTGATTTGGCTGAATCAGTGGACAACTTTGTTATATCTGATGATAGAAGCAAGTATTTAAATCCATGGCTTCCTTGCTGCCTGGATAACCTGGGAGAGAATACCAAGTGGGAGGCCTTCTGTTAGTCAGAGGTGTTCTACTGAAGGCTGATTTTAGTCCTAGAAAAGGTGCAACTTAAAAGTCAATTTTGAGTTTTGCCCTCCATCAATCTCTTTAAAACAACCATTAGTAATTTTGAAGAGTATCTTGGTTGAATTTTAAACATAAGAATATTAAACCTAGTACTTCTGCAACTCGAGTCTTTTCTCATTTTATTCTTGAAGCGTAAGAGAAACGCATTGTCCTTGCAGTGAGATTTGTATAGTGATACTTTTATTTGTCAGATTGTTAGCAGGGACAATTCTGGCACTCCTGGGACCTATGTCAGCCATTTTTTTTTCATGTACCTAGTGTCAGACATCACATGGACAGCTTTCAGCATTATCTACACAGGTTTTGGGATTAGATTACCCTCACTAGTGTCTCTCCTCCAGATCCCACAGTTGAAGAGCTGAACTGGTGTTAACATATGATATGGTGAATATAGGCATACATATTCTACTGTTGCTTCCAGCCACATCCCTGCTAACAGCTGCTTTATAAAAAGATAAGAACACCAGATAGAATATGTTCTGTCAGTCCAAGAAAGTTATTTCTCTGTGCAGAGAATATTGCATATCAACCTATAAGAATAAAGCATTATTGGCTTTGCTAGTACTGTAGTCATTCAGAAGCAGTCTGCCAACAGCACTGCAAGTAAATACAGGTAACTGAACAGCCATTTGGTACATAATGTAGCAAGATGACAAGATCATTCCAATTAGCTGGCTAGCTGTGCAAGTTTGGCAAGTTGGCATTGCCTGTGGATCTCATGTTACATAAAAATGTCAAATTCCACTATTCTTTTTGTTCTGTAGTTCACGGAGCATGTACTTTATTAAAGCCGTCCTTCAGTCTCTATTCATCTCAAGAAGTCCTTCTGTAATTTAACCCCTGAGTTTGGTATTCCCTTTCCTCAAAACTTAGAAATATGTACACTGCTTCTCAGTATGCTCTGATTACCGATTTTTGTAAGAGATTTGTTGCTGTTCTTGCCTTCATGTTTTTGTAATGTCCTCTTGTTTTTTGCCATAAACTTTTCATGCTTGTAATCATTTTCCCTTTTTTCATGGTATTCATTAATGTGTGACCTCTGCCATATTAGTGATTCCACTGAGGTTGTTATTTCAGTGTGTGAAAGTTTCAGAAGACTGGGGTGTTTTATTTTCCTTTTTTTGTGGTAGCACTGTTGTCTCAAGTTATTGTTTTAATTTCTGGTACTTGATGATTGGCCTAATGAGGTAAGAGTAGAGGAAGACAATGACCTCTTTCTTCCTGCATGCAAAACCCTTAGTAATGAGATGTGCCACATAGAAGGATTTTCTGACCACAGTGGCAGTGTGGGGGTCAAAAGAGAGGTTGCTGTCAACCTGTGTTCCCAGATCTCTTATAACACCTTCTGTGTTCAGTGGACTAATATCGATGTGGTAGTTCATGGGAACTGTTTTTTTCCCAAAGGGGATGGCAAGAGTTGTTTTGGCATTGAGCTGAAGGACTTGGTTCTGACACCAGTCGTTGACCTTTCTGTAGGATGTCAATGTCACTTAGGGAGTTAATAATGGCTCCCAACTTGCAATCGTCTGCAAACTTTGTCAGCCAGAGTCCGTTTGTATTGGCCTGGACTTCTGAGAAGTAGGTACCAAACAGGAGAGGACCCAGGGCCGATCCCTGTGGAACTGCACTCGTGACTGGTCAGCAGTCTGACTTGGAGTCAGCTACTTTCACACTGTGGTTTCTGTGAGCCAGTTGGCAACACACCTAGTGATATAGGGTTGATGCCTAGCTTAGTGAGCTTTTCTAAGATTTCTGAGTGGGGAATGGTATCAAAAGCCTTGGCTATATCAAGGTAGGCTGTATGAACCACCTTGCCTTCATCCACAGCTCTGGTGACTAACTCAAAGTCATCAATCAAATTGAGCAGGCATGATCTGCCCTTCACAAAACCAAACTGTGTGGGATCCAGAGTTTGGAGATTCCCTATATCCTTTTTTATTAGGTCCATGATGATGCGTTCAGTAGCTTTGCATATCAGACTTGTCAGGCTAAAGGGCCGATAGTTCCCAGGGTCTGTAGTCACTCGTCCTTTGTGGAGAGGGATGACTATACAAGTGCACCATTCGGTATGGACAAAGCCTGAGGTGAGGCTGTGATTGAACAGGGCACACAGGTGAGGTGCCAGTTCACTCTGTAGTTCATGTAGAGCACAGCCAGGGATATTGTCGGGTCCCATAGAAGCTGTATTCTTGGCCTTGGACAGTGCTGATGTTCATCGTGTCTTCACTGTTGCAGTCATGACTGTAGGGTTCTCCACTGCCGGCAGGCAGTCCTCGGTCGGCCAGAATCCCAAAGTCTGGGTCCGGCGTCGGCTGTTCAACCATGCTCCCTGACGTCAGAGTGCCAGGAATACAAAGCTGACAGCCGACGCCATCTTCTCCAGTCTTTCTTGCCGTGCGGTGATAGCAGTTCGCAAGTGCCGGTCGGCTGACTCCTGACAAACTTTTCTGAACAATCTTCAGTCCGAAGACTTTCTTCTCCTACTCAAAGCTAAGTACCCCATTAGGGAAACTTTTTTCTTGCTCCAGTCAGATGTCAGAAAAAGTTAATAATTGTATTTCATGTGGAAAGCAAATACCTCATAAGGATTTTCATTCTAACTGTATTCCTTGCTTAGGCCCTGATCACGACGTAGCTAGTTGTCTGTTTTGTGCTGGATTCAGTCATCGTACAATTAAACAAAGGTACGATTTTGCATTTCATTACTTCGGTAGGCGTTTTAATTACAAAATGTCGTCGGATACGGTCCCGGCTACCGGAGTTCACAAACGAAGCAAGGACAAAGACAGGCCTCTGAGGTCCAAATCTGACGATATTGTACAAGCAGAGCCAGCTTCAGGTTCAGCCGTCGTCAGTGAGGCACTTTTGCAGCCCCTGTCTTCGGTCATTTCGGAACCGATGGCCGAAACGGATTCCCACGAGGAGCCAACTAGGCCTTTGAATACTTCTGTTGCAGGACCTTCGGACAATGCTCCTTCGGATGGGTCCGGAGCCGCTGTGCAGGTACCGGCTTCCGAAGGGGTTTTTAGGCCTACTCAGCTTCTAATAAAGGCAAAGCCAAAGACAAAGGCAAAGACTCCTTCTAAATCAAAGACTGCAACAAAGGCCTCTTCTTAACCAGCTCCCAAGTCACAGAAACAGTTACTCAAGATGGCGGAGGATTTACTTACTATGATTAGGGGTTCACATTCCCCTCCAGATAAAAGGCCAAGGCAGGATGTTTATTATGATTTCTCTGATCAGGCTTCTGTTTCTTCAGTTTCTTCTTCTGACCAGGAATATTCTTTCCCTCCTTATGAGGATTCTGATGCTGAGGAATCTATTCCTTCAGTTTCTCCCCCTGAGGATTTCTCTTTTGGGGAAACTTTGCCTGAAATGAGGGAACATTTCCGCTGGGAAGGACAGGAGTATTCGGAATCTAAGAAAAGACTAAGGGATTTTCTTCTTCTCCCCCAACATACACCCCTGGCTATTCCTCCTGTTTTGGATATTGTGGATGATGCTTTTTCGGAGGCTAACTTAACCCCTGACTCTTTTCCTCCTGCTCCTGTTAAGCCTGATAGATATTACAGGGTTCCTGATTCCCACCAGTTTTTATACAAGAACCCTTTTGCTGACCCTGAAACCATTTCTCAGGGTCCTAAGGGAGTTATGGCCGCTTCTGCCAAAAATCCCATTCCCACTGAAAAGGATTCTAGATCTTTATAAAGATGGGGCAAAAAAGTGTACACTTATGCTACTTTATCAATTAGGGCTTTAAACTGTCAGTTTCATATGCTGAAATACCAGCAATTTCTCTTGTCTGTTTTAAAACAAAAGCTTACTTCCATTTCTGCCTATGCAGATGATAAGGAATTACATGACTTATTGCATGCCACTGAACAAGTTGGGAAGCATGGTTTACACTGTGGATTTGTTGCCCTGGAGGCTTCTTGTAGGGCTGCTGCCTCTGGCACAGTCATTAGAAGGCATGCATGGCTAAAGGAACAAAATTTGCCAGAACAAGTAAAAGCTAAATTATTGGATGCTCCTGTTCAGCATAATGTTTTGTTTGGATCAAAAGCTGAAGAGGTGATTAAAAAGATGGAGGATAAGGCGAAATCCATGCAAACAGTTAAAGATTTATTACAATTACAGCCACCAAGATTTAGCAGGAATTGGCCTTCTAAAAATTGGTCCTTTCCCACTTCAGACAGGCCTCAGAGAGGTAGATATAGATGCTCCCGAGGAAGGCCTCAAACACAAGCTTCTTATAGACCAAGACAGTGGACTGCTTCCACCCCTAGGGGAGGAGAGGACAGGTCACAAACTCAATGACTCCCTCTGTTGGGCTGCAGGAACTTCTTGCCTGGAAGCCCCTCTCGGAGGAAAACTCTCTCTTTTTTATCAAAATTGGACTCCTATAACCCAAGACAAGTGGGTTCTGGATGTGGTTTCAAGAGGTTACAAATTCCATTTTCATACCCTGCCAAGGCCAAGCGGATGGCCAGACCTTCCAAAACATCAATGGACAGAGGCCTTAAACCAGGTGGAAGCCCTTTTTGCAATGAAAGCCATAGAACTGGTTCCACTTTCAGAGATGGGACAAGGTTTTTACTCAAGGCTCTTTCTAGTCCCCAGAAAGCAAAACTCATGGAGACCCATTCTGGATCTGTCAGTCTTGAACACCTTTCTAGAGATTCCAAAATTCAAGATGCTTACTCTACAGCAGCTACTTCCAATGCTGTCCAAAGATGCATGGATGGTAACTTTGGATTTAAAGGAGGCATATTTACACATTCTCATCAGGCAGGAACGCAGAAAATACCTCAGGTTCAAGGCCGGATCGAGGCACTTTCAATTCTCTGTGCTGCCCTTTGGATTGTCTACTGCGCCCAGGGTCTTCACCAAATGCCTGGCTCCAGTAGTAGCTTACTGCAGACTCAAGGGAATTCAAATTTACCCTTATCTTGGACGATTGTCTAATTCAGGCAGACAGCAAGGATGTCTTACTCCAGCATCTGGAATTTGTACAGAACCTCCTCAAGTTCCTGGGATTCTCTGTAAACATAAAAAAGTCAAATTTGACACCCTCACAACAAATAACTTTTCTGGGTGCTCTTCTAAACACTGCAACCCAGATGGCATTTTTGACATCCGAAAAACAGTTACAGTTGGCTTCAACTTTCAAAACCTTGGCAACTTTAACTCAGCTATCTGCAAGGAGATTCCTGCAGGCTTTGGGTAACATGACCTCCTGCATCCTTCTCGTACCATATGCAAGACTACACATGAGGAAAATACAGTGGTACCTAAAAAGTGTATGGTCTCAGCATTGCCACAGTTTAGACATACTGATCTCCGTCCTGCCTTGTCTTCAAAAGGAATTCCTTTGGTGGTCCAGGGCATGTTCTCTAAACAAAGGGAAACCCTTCTGTCTGCCTCCTGTCACTCAGATTCTAACCACGAACGCCTCGAATTATGCTTGGGAAGCCCATTTTCAGGGCAACTGTCTGCAGGGCCTTTGGACAAAGGATCAGAAGCACCTGCATATCAATTTAAAGGAAATGTTAGCCGTTCAGAAAGCTGTAATGGCCTTCAGGAATCTTCTACAACCAGGACAACTACTAATACGGACGGACAACACCACAGTTATGTGGTACATAAACAAGCAAGGGGGATCTCATTCCTACCCCCTTTGCAGACTAGCCATGGATCTATGGAACACAGCTCTAGCTTGCAATCTGGACCTTCAAGCTCAGTTTCTACCAGGGAAGCAAAACTTCCTGGCAGACAGTCTGAGCAGAAACCTTTCGGATCCACATGAGTGAATGCTGGACACCAAAATATTCAGGATGATAGCAGTCTGGGGATGTCCTCACATAGACCTCTTTGCATCCCATCTCAATCAACTGCAGAATTTTTGCACCAGGATTTTCCACAAAGAAGCTTGGAAAGTGGATGCCCTATCATTCAGTTGGAGGAACCTCTCGGGATATGCCTTTCTGCCTCTTCCTCTTCTTCCACGGGTATTATTAAAGATAAAACAAGACAAGCCCAAGATGATAATCTTGCTGGCCCCAAATTGGCCTCGACAGTTTTGGTACCCAACTCTAAAAAACCTATGTCTGGAGCTCCCTTGGGTTTTACCTCAGTCTCCGAACCTTCTGTCCCAACATCAGGGTCAGGTTCTACACTCTCATGTCAGAACTCTCAGCCTGGCGGCCTGGTTAATCCAGGGCCTTTGATTTCTTCTTTCCTACCCAAGCAGGTTATGGATGTCATTTTAGAAGCCAGACATCCTAGCACTAGAAAATTTTATGCAGGAAAATGGAAAAGATTTTGTTCCTGGATGCAAGCTCAGGATTCTGATCCTCTTCTTCCGAACATTCCTTTAATTTTACTTTACTGGACAGATCTCTTACATAAGGGTCTCTCTTTCTCTTCCATTAAGATACATGCCTTTGCTATTTCTGCTCATTATAATACGGACCCTCCAATCTTTTCCCACCAGCTCATGAGACAGTTTCTCAGAGGAGCTAAGAACTTAAGACCTCCTAGATCTCCTCCCATTCCTGCTTGGGATCTCAACTATGTTTTGGAAAAACTAACCTTGCCTCCTTTTGAGCCTGCTGCCTCTTCTGACATCAAGTTTTTATCTTGGAAGACAGCCATCCTGTTAGCCCTAACCTCTGCCAGGAGAGTTTGAGTTACAAACTCTTATGGCTGTGGAACCTTATATTATTTTTCATCAAGACAGGGTGTCTTTGAGGACTAATCCTGCCTTCATGCCTAAGGTGGTTTCCAAAGTGGCTTTAAATAAAACTATCCACTTGCCAACTTTTTTCCCCACTCCTCAAAATAAAGGGGAAAGGATCTAACATTCCTTGGATGTACACAGACAACTACGTTTTTACCTGGACAGGACCAAGGACATCAGAAAATCAGAACAATTGTTTCGTATGCTTCAAGTTCCCAAGGTAAAGCCATTTCAAAACAGACCATTTCTAAATGGATTGCTCATGGAATCATATTTTGTTATTCACACCATGGAAAGCAAATCCCAGGGAGTATACAGACTCATTCCACCAGAGCTGCTGCCACTTCTGCGGCCTTCCTCAGGGGAGTTCCTACCAAAGCCATTTTGGAAGCTGCAACTTGGAGTTCAGTGCATACTTTTTCTAAGCACTACAATCTTCCTCTCTACTCTAAGTCTAGGGCAGGCTTTGACTCTGCAGTCTTGCAGGGCCTTTTAGCCGCCCCTTCTACTTTATGACCACCTCCCTTTCTTTCAGCTTTGGGATTCTACCCTACAGTCATGACTGCAACAGTGAAACATGATGAACATAGTACAGTTGTGTACACCTACCATAAATGCAGATGTTCGAGTGTCTTCACTGTTGCAGTCTGGGTTTCCCTCCCTCCTGTCCCCTCTTATTTTTACTTTTGTGTGGTTCCTTTTTTCACCATTCTTCTGAGGTGTATTTGCAAGGGATATGGGACCTTTATCATTTTGGGACTCCTGACATCTGGGGCAAGAAAAACTGGAGAAGATGGCGTCGGCTGTCAGCTTTGTACTCCTGGCGCTCTGACGTCAGGGAGCATGGTTGAACAGCCGACGCTGGACCCAGACTTTGGGATTCTGGCCGACCGAGGACTGCCTGCCAGCAGGGGAGAACCCTACAGTCATGACTGCAACAGTGAAGACACTCTAACATCTACATTTATGGTAGGTGTACACAACTGTACTTTTTAACCTGTACAGCAGTAATACTGGGTGCCTGGCAATCTACTGGTATTGTGATTGGTCCTCTGGGGGGGGGGGGTAAAGTTGGCACTGAATCTTTCGGCCAGTATATCGGCAATATCTGTTGGCTTGGTATAGGAGGTACCATTGTGCAGTAGCTCAGAGCAAATCTGGCTATTGCTGTGGAAGTTCTTTACATAACTATAGAAGGCCTTGTGGTTGTCTTTGCTATCTGCTGCAGTTCTGTTTTCATAGCTAGCTTTAGAGGATTTGATGAGGGATCTCAACTTTTTGTTGAAGCTGATAAGGCAATTTTTCCAGTCTTGAGACTTCACCTTATCCGCATTAGTTTCCTCCCTCTGTTGTAGAGTTAGTTTATAGCAGGGGACCAGCAGATGGCTTCCTTTTTTTGGAGGAGAGAGTCTTTGTTCTATTGGGTATGGCGAGATCCATGCATTTGTGAACGTGTTCGTACAGTGCATTGGTGTATGATTTGGTGGCCATGAGACTATTCTCCATTTGCATGGATGCTGTGAAGTTAGCCACCTCTTTTCTTGGGAGCCGAAAGTAAGCTTTGGAGAAGTTTTTCATGGTTTACAGGCCTACTACTGATTCTTCAACAGCCACTTCATGTAATTTTTTATTGTATTTTAAATTTGTTTTTTTTGAGGGAAGGGGTCCATCTTTAGTTGATCATTTGAGTATACTTTAATATGTGTACATATATATACCCTTACAAAAAAATAAATAAATTATCAAATTATACTCTTATTGTAGGTAGCTGATAGGTGGGTAACAAGTGGGAATGGGGGTATACATCGAGACTATAAAATTTAGGGGTGAAATTTGATGTGGGCTTATGTGGTAATGACGGATCATTGAGATGACTTTGCCAAAAAGTTAATTTTGTCAACACCCGGGTCACCGTAATGTAATGCAGGGGAAACTAACCACTTGGCCACCATGGTGAACTTGGCCCTGTTCTCCACTATAGTGCAATCTCAGAGTTTGTTTATTTAGTTCAGGGGGTGTGGGGGGAGGCAAAGCCCCCCACGTGGGTGGGTTAGATTTGCTTCCGTTTTGTTTTTAAAGTGTTGGTGGCTAAGTGGTTAGTTTCCTGGCGTTGAATTATGGTGATCTGGGTGTTAGTAAAATTAACTTTTTGGCAATGTCAACGCGATGTTCCGTTATTCGAAGTGGCCTTTCAGGAATTAGAACTAGATTTGTATATACAAAAATATGCATTGTTTTTATTTTGTGGTCTCACTTACTACAGCAGTGCACTGTTTTTTTTAATGTTATATGTGTCAGGATGTAGAACAGAGTGTGTGTTGTAACTTTAAGAAGCACTTCCAAGTGTAGGCACATGCATATATATAGTGAGCGCGTGCAGACAGCAGTGCCATTTTGAAATAGCCAGAGTGTGCGCATGTATGAGTTTGGCAGTCAATTTAGAAATTCATGTAAGTTTAAGTTGCAAAGACTCAATTTAGATGTATTTGTATGTTAAAAAACTGCTTGAACAGATCCCACGACTGTTGGTCTGTTTTGTCCTGACCAGATGAGCAACATGGTGCCAGAGCTGGGATTTTAAAAGCAACTTCTTCAAGCCACGAGAGGCAGAGTTAAGGGTGAAGGCATGATGAGCAAGCTGGTTGAATACAGTGCTCAAATGATTAAAAAAGGCCAGAAATGAACTACAGGTAAGCAAAACTCACACAAATGATTTATTTTGTAAAGAAAATGAAGCATTTGTAAGGCACAAAACACATTATTAAACAAGTAGCACAAAGATGTAGTATTAATCAAACGAAAGGCACAAAACGCATTAATAATTAAATAATATGTTTGAAACCATGATATTTGATAAAATCATTATCAGGAAAGTTCATAAGGGGCTCAGAAATTGCCTTGGGTTTGTATAACGAGCATATTTAAAGTAAAACTACTATGTTTAGAGTAAAACGAGCACAAGAAAAGTGTAATGGGCATGAAATGAGATTAAATGGGCATAACTTATATGATGAAATGGCAAAATAAGCATAAGTAAGCATAGAAAAGCAAGGTGACTGCATGTTTTTCAGTCAAATGACCGTGTTTTGGCATGAGCTACTATTTCGCATTCACCAAAGCTATTCAAAGCTTAGAGTTGTTCAAAGTATCTCAGTATGCACAAAGTGTTTGCAGTGTGTGCTTTATTACATTGCATTCATTCAGAAGAGTTTACTGTGTCCAAAGTGCAACTATTTTCAAAGTGCCATCAAAATAGTCATTTCGAGAAGTTTCTTTTGCTGTGTACATTTATTCGCAGAGTGCCGCTATTTTAGAGATGTTCTTCGTGTTTCACTGTTGCAGTCATAACTGTAGGGTGCTCCTGCCGGCAGGCAGCCCGAGGTCGGCCAGAATCCCAAAGTCTGGGTCCGGCGTCGGCTGTACAAGCTAGTACCCTGACGTCAGTACGCTTTGGTACATAGCCCTCAGCCGACGCCATCTTCTCCAGTCTTTCTTGCCGTGCGGTGGAAAGCAGCTCGCAAGTCGTTGGTTGGCGATTTTCGAACAGCGTATTTTGTTGTTGTCGGTCCGAAGTTCTTACTTCTCTTCTCAAAGCTAAGTACCCCATTGGGGAATCTTTTTCTTGTTCCTCCGATGTCAGAAAAAGTTAATAATTGTATAACGTGTGGGAAACAAATACCTCATAAAGATTTCCACTCTTACTGTCTACCTTGCTTAGGCCCTGACCACGACGTTTCTTGTTGTCGGTTCTGTGCCAGGTTCAACTCTCGTACTATCAAGCGCAGGTACGATTGGGCTTTAAATTATTTTGGCAGACGCTTCAATTATAGAATGTCGTCGGACACTACCGGAATTCAAAAGAAGCGCAAAGACAAAGACAGGCCTCCGAGGTCCAAACAGGACTCGTTGCAGCTGGAGCCAGCGTCCGGTTTGGCTGTCGTCAGTGAGGCGCTTTTGCAGCCCCTGTCGTCCGCCACTTCTGAACCGATGGCCGATACGGACTCCCATGGGGAGCCATCAAGGCCCACTATTTTAACTGCTTCACCCTCCGGACGTCACTCCCTCAGATGGGTCCGGAACCGCTGTGCAGGTACCGGCTTCTGAGGGGGTTTTCAGGCCTACTCACATCACTATTTCAAAGGCAAAGACAAAGACTCCTGTTAAGTCTAAAGTTCCTGCTCAAGCTGCTTCTGAATCTACTCCCAGGACACAGAAGCAATTATTAAAGATGGCTGAAGATTTGCTTACAATGATTAGGGGTTCTCACCCCCCTCCTGAGAAAAGGCCTCGACAGGATGTTACTCTGGATTCCTCTGACCAGGCTTCTGTATCTTCTGTTTCTTCCTCAGATCAGGACTATTCTTTTCCTCCTTATGAGGATTTGGATGCTGAGGACTCTTTACCCTCGGCCTCTCCGCCTGAGGATTTCTCTTTTGGGGAAACCTTGCATGAGATGAGGGAACATTTTCATTGGGAAGGACAGGAGTATTCTGCTTCCAAGAAGAGGCTTAGAGAATTTCTTCTTCTTCCTCAGCATAGGCCTTTAGCTATCCCTCCTGTTTTGGACATTGTAGATGATGCTTTTTCTGAGGCTAATTTGAATCCTGATTCCATGCCTCCTGCTCCTTCTAAGCCTGATGGATTTTATAGGGTTCCTGACTCTCATTTATTCTTATTTAAGAACCCTTCTGCAGATCCTGAAACTATTTCTCAGGGCTCTAAGGCTGCTAAGGTTGCTACTTCTAAAAATCCTATTCCCTCTGAGAAGGATTCTCGTGCTTTAGACAGGTGGGGAATAAAGGTATATACTTCTGCTACCCTGTCTGTAAGGGCTTTAAATTGCCAGTTTCATATGTTTAAGTATCAGCAATTTCTTTTGTCTGTTTTAAAGCAAAAGCTTGCTTCCCTTCCTGCATGTGCAGAGGATAAGGAACTTCAGGATGTCTTGCATGCTACTGAACAAGTGAACAAACATAGTTTACATTGTGGTTTTGATGCTTTGGATGCTTCTTGCAGGGCTGCAGCCTCTGGTACTGTTATCAGGAGACATGCCTGGCTTTGTGAACAAAGTTTACCTGAACAGGTTAAGGCTAAGTTATTAGATGCCCCTGTTCAACATGATGTTCTTTTTGGATCCAAGGCTGAGGAAGTTATTAAAAAGATGGAAGAAAAGGCAAAATCTATGCAGACTGTAAAAGATTTCTTGCAAGTTCAGCCTCCTAGATTTTCCAGGAATTGGCCCTCTAAAAATTGGTCCTTTCCCACGTCTGACAGGCCTCAAAGGGGAAGATATAGATGCTCCAGAGGTCGTGGTCAAGGTCAGGCCTCTTACAGATCTAGACAATGGACTGCTTCTTCACCTAGAAGGGGAGAAGACAGATCCCAATCACAAAGAAAGCAAACTCAATGACTCTCTCGGTTGGGTTACAGGACCCCTTCACCTGGATGTCCCTCTCGGAGGAAAACTGTCTCTTTTTTACAGAAATTGGACTCATATTACCCAGGACAGATGGGTATTGGACGTGATTTTAAAAGGTTACAAATTCCACTTTCACACTTTGCCAAGGGCTCACGGTTGGCCAGATCTGCCAAAACATCAATGGTCAGAGGCCTTAAATCAAGTGGATGCTCTTCTGGCCATGAGAGCCATAGAGCCTGTTCCACTCTCGGAGATGGGAAAAGGTTTTTATTCAAGACTGTTTCTGGTTCCAAGAAAACAAAACTCATGGAGACCTATTCTGGACCTTTCTGTGTTAAACACCTTTTTGGAAATTCCATAATTCAAGATGCTTACTCTGCAGCAACTAATTCCAATGCTCTCTCAGGACGCCTGGATGGTGACATTGGACTTAAAGGAAGCCTACTTACACATTCCCATCAGGCAGGAATGCAGGAAATTCCTCAGGTTCAAGGCAGGTTCGAGGCACTTTCAATTCTCTGTACTGCCCTTTGGTTTATCTACTGCGCCGAGAGTCTTTACCAAGTGCCTGGCACCTGTAGTGGCTTACTGCAGACTTCAGGGGATCCAGATTTACCCCTATTTGGACAACTGCCTTATTCAGGCAGACAGCAAAGATCTTCTACTTCAACATCTGGACTTTGTTCAACGTCTTCTCCTCCTACTGGGATTCTCAGTGAACACAAAAAAGTCACATTTGATCCCTTCTCAACAAATGGTATTCTTGGGAGCCCTCTTAAATACATCCTTACAAAGGGCCTTCCTCACTCCAGAAAAACAAACTCAGCTGGCTTCTACTTTCAGCACCTTGGCAACTCTATCTCAGCTCACTGCAAGGAAATTCCTGCAGGCTCTGGGCTACATGGCTTCCTGCATTCTGTTGATTCCAAACGCAAGGCTTCATATGAGAAAGCTTCAATGGTATCTGAAAAGTGTATGGTCACAGCATTACCACGATCTGGATATTCTGATTCCTCTGATCCCCTGCCTTCAGAGGGAGTTCCTCTGGTGGTCCAGGGTATGTGCTTTAAACGAAGGAAAGCCTTTTTGTCTACCTCAACCTACTCAAATCCTAACCACGGACGCCTCGGATTATGCTTGGGGAGCACACTTTCTAGACAATTGCCAGCAGGGAACCTGGACAAAGGACCATCTTCACTGGCACATCAATCTGAAGGAAATGTTGGCAGTTCAAAATGCCCTTCTAGCCTTCAAGAACCTTTTGCAACCAGGGCCTCTGCTAATTCGCACAGACAACACCACGGTCATGTCGTACATCAACAAGCAGGGGGGTTCTCATTCGTACCCCCTTTGCAGACTAGCTATGGCTTTATGGGACACAGCTCTAAATTTGAATCTACATCTCCAGGCTCAATTCATTCCAGGGGAACAGAATCTCTTAGCAGACAGCCTGAGCAGAAACATTTCAGATCCTCATGAATGGATGCTAGACACCAACTTATTCAACAGGATTACTGCAGTTTGGGGATGTCCCCAGATAGATCTGTTTGCATCCCATCTCAATCATCAGCTGCCTCGCTTTTGCACCAGGTCCTTCCACAAAACAGCTTGGAAAGTGGATGCCCTGTCCTTCAGCTGGAGAAGCCTTTCAGGATATGCCTTCCCTCCTCTTCCTCTACTACCTCGGGTATTACTGAAGATAAATCAGGACAAGCCCAAGTTCCTCATCTTGATTGCTCCAAATTGGCCTTGACAGTTTTGGATGTTCTTCTGGAAGCTAGACGGCCTAGCACTAGGAAATCCTATGCCTCTAAATGGAAGAGGTTTTGTATTTGGATGCAGGACCGAGGCTCGGATCCTCTGGTACCTGATCTCTCTTCTATTTTGCTTTACCTTTCGGAACTTTTATCTAAAGGACTTTCCTTTTCTTCCATTAAGATTCATGCTTCTGCTATTTCTGCTCATTTCAATTCTGATCCTCCTGTTTTTTCTCATCCTTTGGTGAGACAATTCTTGAGAGGGGCTAAAAATTTGCGGCCTCCCAGGACCCCTCCTGTCCCTGCCTGGGATCTTAATTATGTTTTAGAAAAACTTACTTTGCCTCCTTTTGAGCCTGCTGCATCTTCAGATATTAAGTTTTTATCTTGGAAGACTGTTCTTTTATTAGCATTGACTTCTGCCAGAAGGGTCTCAGAGTTGCAAGCTCTCATGGCTGTGGAACCATACCTTATTTTCCATCAGGACAGAGTATCCTTGAGGACCAATCCTACTTTCATGCCTAAGGTGATTTCAAAAGTGGCTTTAAATCAGACAATTCACCTTCCTACTTTCTTTCCAAATCCTCAAAATAAAGGGGAAAGGATTTTGCATTCATTGGATGTACACAGACAGTTACGTATTTACCTGGACAAGACTAAAGAGTTCAGAAAGTCTAATCAATTGTTTGTTTCTTTTGCCTCCAGTTCTCTTGGAAAACCTATTTCTAAACAAACTATTTCCAAATGGATTGCTTATGGAATCAGATTTCGTTACACTCATCATGGGAAACAGTTTCCAGGTACCATTAGAAGTCATTCTACTAGAGCAGCTGCCACTTCTACAGCTTTCCTCAGAGGAGTTCCCTACCAAGGATATCTTGGAAGCTGCCACTTGGAGTTCTGTGCATACTTTTTCCAAGCACTACAATCTCCCACTGTATTCTAAGACCAGGGCAGGCTTTGCCTCTGCTGTTTTGCAGGGTATTCTTGCCTCCCCTTCTTCTATCTAAAGCCTCCTCCCCTTTTCCACTGCTTTGGGATTCCACCCTACAGTTATGACTGCAACAGTGAAACACGAAGAACATAGTACAGTTGTGTACACCTACCATAAATGTAGATGTTCGAGTGTCTTCACTGTTGCAGTCGGGGTTTCCCTCCCTCCTATCCCCTCTTTTTTCTCCTTTTTTCTTTTTTGTGGTGTATTTGTGTTTCCTTGTTGGATTCATTTTTGTTTTGTTGGGGACTTCTGACATCTAGGGCAAGAAAGGCTGGAGAAGATGGCGTCGGCTGAGGGCTATGTACCAAAGCATACTGACGTCAGGGTACTAGCTTGTACAGCCGACGCCGGACCCAGACTTTGGGATTCTGGCCGACCTCTGGCTGCCTGCCAGCAGGAGCACCCTACAGTTATGACTGCAACAGTGAAGACACTCTAACATCTACATTTATGGTAAGTGTACACAACTGTACTTTTCTTACACTGTACCCAGTTAACATTGCAAAGTACAACCATTTTGAAAAGTTTACTTTTGTGCTGTATACAGTTCATTTGCAACTTCAATCATTTAGAAGTGTGTACTACTCTGAGCTTCTTCTGTTGTATACAGTTTATTCTCAAAGTCCAAATATTTCAAAGTGTTCCTTACACTGATGAAGGGTGGTTTTGCAAATTACATTGATTTCATAAGTGTTCTTGTGTTATGAAGACTTATTTTGCAAAGAGCAGTTGTTTCAGAGGCTTATTATGCTATTGGGCATAGTTAAAAGTCCTGGCATAAATTTCTGGTACATACATATATATTTCGCAGACCCAGTCCACTTGTATTTGATCATAATATTGCAGAGAACTGGAGAGCATTTGAGCAGGAATATGACGTCTTTATACAAGCAGCTTTTCAGATGAAAGATGCACGTTCAAAGGCATTCATTTTGCATGACATAGCAAGGTCTGAGACCATTGAAAGGGAGCGTTCATTTGTGTGTGTACCAGCAATATTTACTGGAGAGGGGGAAGATGCCAAATTGTTGTACTGGCCGAGTCGAGAGAGAACCCTGTGTTTAAGTGTAAATTTAGAGAAATGTGCAACCCCCAGACAAATGTTACGTTAGAGAGGCACTTATTTTATACAAGAGACCATAAGACAGGAGAAACTTTTGCAGCTTGTATCGCTAACCTGAGAAGCAAAGCTAAAATCTGCAGATTTGGTGACTTGAAAGGTGAGTTAATAAAGGACAGGTTTGTGTGTGGTGTTAATACTGCAGTAAAAAAAGATTTTGCTTTGTGACAGTGATTTAATATTGAGTAAGGCTACAGAGATTTGTCAAATCCATGAGCTTACAGAAAGGCACACAAGTATGCTTGCAAGTGATAAAACCATGGTTTCAGCAGGCTCTGGAGCAAACGTAGAGAGCATGCAGCACATGGCAACTGCAATCCCTGCAGATTTCACACAGAGAACCCGTAACTTTCCAGCCAGTTTCAAGACTAGCTCATTGAACTGGACATGCTCAGTGTAGTACAAGGGTTAATCAGCAAAACCCAAGTTAAACTTTGTCAACTGTCGTAATTGTGGTGCCAATCATGAGTCTAAAAGTGAAAAGTGTTTAGCATTTGGTCAGCAATGTCACAAGTGTAAAAAAAAAAAATGGAACCACTTTCAAAGGTTTTGCAAATCAAGCGAGCCTCATTCAGTTATAAAGAAAGATCACTCAAAAAGCAAGTTGATCATGTAGAAAGCTGCAGTCCTACTTTGTGTAGATGGTGTGCCAGTGGTTGGTGAAAAGATTAATGCAGTATATTTGATGCCAAAGAACGAAGTGTTCTGTACTGTCCTGATTAATGGTAAACCCACTGAGCTCAAAGTAGACACTCTTTCAAAGTGTAGTATTATATCAGCAGAAACATTTGCTCAAGTGAGAGCTGGTGAGCAACTTTGACTAATTGTGTGAAGCTTGTTCCTGATTGAGGTGAAAAGGTTCAAACCGAAGGCTCAGCAATGCTTTCATGCTATTTGGCTGGGAACAGTTGCAGCTTGCAATTCTATGTAGTTGAAAGACCTATGCAGTAATTATTAGGTATTGGAGACAGGTTGAGAATGAAACTGCTTTCTTTTACCAAAGAAGTCCATCATGTAAGCACATGTCCAAGTTGCAGCTTCACCGATGCCATTTTCTCAGAGTAAAAACAGAGACTTTGATAACCACCACGGTCTTCCAATAAAAAACTGTTAAAACCCCTTTAATGAATGGAGTCTAAAACCATAGACATAGGGTAAACACACACAAAATCCGATAAGCGCTTTCGGCTAGACAAGCCTTCTTCAGATCGGACATTTTTGTGTGTTTACACTACGTCTATGGTTTTAGACTCCATTCATTAAAGAGTTTTTAACAGTTTTCTATTGGAAGACCATGGTGGTTATCGAAGTCTCTGTTTTTACTGTGGATTTGGTTCCTTCACTACCTTCAGCAGTGCAACTCAGGTTTTTATTTGATTTTCTCAGAGTATGCTGATGTGTTTGATGACAGTTTGGGCTAACTTCCAGTTATGTACTTAATGAAAATAGACCTAGAGTTCACTCCAGTGGTCAGACCGGCAAGGAGAATTCTGATAGCTATGCAGAACAAAGCCAAGGTCCAGGTGGATAAGATGGTGCAGCAAGGTGCAATTTGTCCAATCAGAGTACCAACTGAGTGGGTGCCTTCCATGGTAGCTGCTCATAAGAAGAGCTTGGATGAAATCAGAATATGCACTTATCGAAGAGACTTGAAAAAAGCATTAGAGACGCCATCACCCTATGTGTACAGTTGAAGAGGTCGCTGCTTTGATGCCAAATGCCATTGTTTTTCTGTCTTGGATGCAAAGGGTTCATTTTGGCAAATGATGCTTGATCTCATATGTTCTCTACCGACTACATTCAGTACTCCATTTGGTAGATACAGATTTCTCAGGATGCTTTTTGGAATAAATTCTGCAAGTGAAGTTTTTCAGTGTGCAATGGAGCAAATTGTTTTGGGTTATCCATGTGCCATAGTAGTAGATGGTTTATTGGTTGGAGGTAATGGTGAAGCAGACCATGACAGAAATCTTAGAAAAGTTTGACAGAGCATGTGAAGTAAACTTGCAGCTCAATCCTCTGAAGTGCTTCCAAAAGTTACATATGTAAGTCATTTATTCACTAGTACTGGCTTCCGACCTAACCCATCCAAGCAAGCAGCCAGTCTTGAGATGCCAGGTCCAGACAATGTCCATGCCTTACAACATTTCCTTGGTATGGTTAACTATTTGAGCAAGTTTTTAACGGACTTCAGTGAGTTAGCACCCTTGAGAGAGCTGACACTTAAAAATGTTGCCTGGTCATGGATGGAGCAGCATCGGTGAGCATTTGATAATCTCAAACAGAGAATTTCCAGCCCACCTACATTGAGATGCTATGATGTCAATAAACCAATAATTCTTTCTTGTGGTGCTTCAAGGTTTGGCCTTGGTGCAGTTATTCTCTAGGAGGGCAGACTTGTGTGTCTCAAACCCTTACCAAACTGAAATGCATTATGCTGAGATTGAAAAGGAACTTTTGGCAGTTGTGTTCACATGTTCTAAGTTCCATTATTATATTTATGGCCGTGCTATCCAGATGACTGATCATCAACCTCTAGTTACTATTTTAAAGAAGTCTATGCATACAGCTCCAGTAAGACTACAAAGAATGATGCTGAGATTACAAAAATACAATTTCAGAATGGTGTACACTAAAGGCAGACTTCTTTATTTGGCTAATTCCTTATCCAGATTGCCCAGAAATACTACAGAACAGCTTGGTGCAGAGAATTTTGACTTTGTCGTGAAAGTGCATAATTTTTCTACCACAAGATTAGATGAGCTAACAGATCATACAATGACTGATTCAGTGATGCAAAAGCTCAACCACCTAGTTAATGTCAGATGGCCATCAAAGCAGTCTTGTGTACCTCCATAGTAAAGTTGTTGTTTCTAATTACTTACAGTGCGAGTATATTCAGATTTTACATAATATCTACCCGGGTTCCAACTTTAACAAAAGAGGGGAGAGAGGAATAGCATTTTGGCCTTCTCTATCGAAATACTTTGTTACAGTGCTTTCTTCAGTATGCAGTAGTACTAAATTGCATTTGCAGAGAGACCCACTTCAGCTAAGCCAAATTCCTGAACTACCATGGTCAACTGTAGCTACTGACATATGAGTGGAACAATCAGCATTACTTACTGTTGGTAGACTCCTACTCAAACTGGTTTGAAATTGATTTGCTAACTAACCTAATGTCTAGTACTTTCATTACAAAGTTGAAACATCATTTGTCAGTCCATGGTAGTCCACATAGAGTTCTGTCTGACAACGGTATCCAGTTTACCAGTTATTTCAGAAATTTAGCAGTCCAGAATATCCTCAGTCTAACTGCCTGGCTGAACGTGCAGTACAGAGTGCAAAGCAATTGAGAGGTCATAGCATGACAATACCAATGTCTTTTTGAATTTACTCAGTCTCAGGAATATACCCTGTGACAACCTACTTGGCTCGTCTGCTTAGAGACTTCTATCTAGGCAAACTAGAACAACCTTGCCTATCAGTTCCAGCTTATTGGTGTCTAATGCTAAAAAACAGAGCAACCAAAGCCCAGTTGTTTAGAAAGAGCTCTTTTCAGAAGTCCAGTTATGACAAAAAGAGCAGCTTTCTTCATCTTTTCAGAAGTCCAGTTATGACAAAAAGAGCAGATTTCTTCATCCATTTGAAAAAGGAGAGACAGTAAGGATGCAAACGGCGAAAGGCTTTGATCAGATTGGTCAAGTGACAGGTATATGTGCTGAGCCGAGATACTATCTAGTAGAATTTATGGGTATGGAATACAGGTGAAACCGCAGGAATCTTCTTCCTCTGCCAGAATCGATATTGCAGCATCGTACCTGTGATATAGACTCTATATCTCAGAGCAATCCATGCAGTGTTCCGATTGCAGAATGTGTCTCTATACTTAATCATGTTGCTGATGATGTCCCTCCTTGATGTCCCCAAAGATAAACCTTCTGTAAAGACAGTCCACGTTGCTAGACTTCCAATTTTTATATCGCATGATCTGGTCATATTTCTAGACCCATTGTGAGATGCACAGCAGCCTAGACATGATTGTTATATATGTATTTAGTTTTGTATGATTGCATGTCAAAGGATCATCTCTGTACAGTTGCATGTCAATCAGTGATTTTAATGTATGAGCAATTTCACAGAGGGAGGATGTAGAACAGAGCATGTGCTGCAACTTTAAAAAGCATTTCCATGTGTAGGTATGTGCATATAAATAGTGAGCACGTGCAGGCAGCAATGCCATTTTGAAAGAACAGCCAGAGTGTGAGCATGTATGTGTGTGGCAATCTGTTTATAAGTTTATTTAAGTTTAAGTTACAAATCCTTAATCCAGATGTTTGTATATAATAAAGCTGCTTGAACTGTTGGTCTGTTTTGTCCTGACCAGACGACCGACACAGGAGTGTGTGTATGGGTAAAGCATTCAGTGAGTATTTGGAGGGAAGTTGGTGAATGGTATGAACTTGTTTGAAAATTATCTATAAATATGAAATTGGTAAAGCGCTACAATGATATTCATAGAAGCTGTGTCTCTGACATGCACAAGATACATGCTTTGGCAAGGGAGTGAAATTTGGTGCATTATTTAAATTATTTTGCATGTTGTATGAACTGTTGTTTTCTGAAAAAAAGTTTGAAACTGTAGAGCTGGTGTGGAATACACTTTGCAAGGGAATAAAGGCTTATTCCTGAAACTGTTTTTGTAGAGTGATGAAGAAAAATGATGATATTGCTAGGAACAGATCAAAGAGTTTGTGATTTGCACATAGGAGTTATGTATAAGGTAGTCAGCAATATTATGTTAAGGTTTTGTATCTGCATATGTAAACCTAGTTAGGGACATTCTGAAGTATTCTTGACAGTTAAGAAGTATGCACACCATAGCTGCTATTATATCTTGGTTTAAACACCTGAACAGAATTCATAATCGAGTAATTATTTCCACATAAATAAAACACTCTTCATGACTTTTTTAAATGAACTGCAACATGCTTTATATATATATATGTGTGTGTGTGTGTGTGTGTGTGTGTGTGTGTGTGTGTGTGTGGGTGTGTGTGTGTGTGTATATATATATATATATATATATATATATATATATATATATATATATATATAAACATATTTATTAAATTGTGTGCCACAGACTATCTTTTATTTGAATAAAAATAAATCATAGTGCCACATTCTGAGTTGCAAACTTTATAAACTGTGCCAACACAACTGTAGCTTCAAACGTACTTCACTTTTAATATATCCAGTCATTGTCAGTCAACTAGTGCATAGCTCATTCAGATCCTGCCTTCTTTTAAACATCGTTCCTCTTCTGCATGTAGTGGTCCAACATTACCCATTTTTTCCTGTGTAATTTATTCCTACCCTTTTTTAAAGATCCCAGTTGTTTTATCTCTGTTACTGTCTTTGTTGCTTCTCATAAAGTTAGTTTAGACTTTGATTTCCATTTTCTAGTTATTGCATTTTTGGCAACCATCATAATTAGTTTCAGCAAGGACTTACTATGTCTAGGCAATTCCAACTCTATCATAACTCAAAAAATAATTTCCCTAGTCACTCCAGTTTGCTCACCCAGCATCCCCGACAGAGCAGTCTGTAGGGTATATTTAAAGTCAGCCAACTCATTACAATCCCAGAAAATATGTTCCCAGTTACTACTTTCATCCCCATCACATCTCCAACATTTGCTGTCTACCTATGTAAACACTTCCAAGCAAAGATGCTAACTCTTCTAGATTTTATTGCATGTTTGGGAGACATACATATACCCCACAATTGTTTCTTTGTGAATTGCTTATCCAGTCTCTTTCCAATCCTTCAAACCTCTTATCATGAAGTATTGTATATGCTCTACTAATGATAGGTTCATAGATTAGTTCTAGGCTAACTGCCTTTGTGGACTATTTTAAGCTTAGCCAGTTACCCCATTTAAGAATCAAACCCTGCACCTTTTGTTTATAAGGCAAATGCCTTAACCATTATGCCAACCTCATTCCAACCAACCTTCCTTTCTTAATGGCCACTTATGTTCTAGATTCTGCTAAGAACTCTACCAATGCTGGTCTTTCTTTTAGGACCCCTATTTCTTTTTCTTTGCTTGTACTCTGATATTCCATGATATGGAAGTCAGTCTCTCACCTGCAGTCCAATTAAGTTGTTGCCATCTTTCTATTCTTTTACCTTTCCCTGTCAAGTTATTTGTTCCCAGTACCTACTCCTGCCCTCTCTTGCCTATTGTCTGTATCCCTAATTGCATTCACCTCTGTCGACAATCTAGTTTCTCCATTCTTGTATTGGCTTAGAATACTTTCTGCTACTTTATAAATATAATATTCTTTATGATTATTGTTCCTAAAGGTTTGCATCCAAAATCCCAGTCTCTCCCTGTTACTTGAACTTCCACCTGTGTCTTCATCTCTCTCCATTTTGAGTTGTCTTCTGCTTGTGCTATACATAGGAGCCTTAACTGTGTTGCTCTGAAATACCCCTTCAAATCTGGTAATTCCAATCTGCCCTGTTCTATTGGAAGAATACATGTATCTTAATTGACTCTTGCATCTTCCTCTTCTAGATAAAAATACTTCAATTCTTCATTACTTAATATCCACAGCTTCTCTGTTGCAGGTTGGTGACAATCTGAGCCATAGAGAAGGGTTGGAAGAAGGTAGGCATGTGATAGAGCAATTTTTGCTTGAGAGGAGAGAAAGGTTTTATTTCTGTAAAGAAGGTCGAGTTTTTGGTGGGTTTTATTGATATTGTTTAGTACATGCTGGTCAAGTTTTAGCTGGTAGTCAATGATGACCCCAAGTAGTTTAGTGTGATTATCCACCATGATGGGTGTGTTGTTGTGGGAGGAGATGGGGAAGTTTGGTTTCAGGTGGGTCATTGTCTTTGGAAGAAAGAGAAGGAGTTTGTTTCTTTTGGGTTTAGGAATAGATGGTTTTGGTTGAGCCAGGTTTTGACAGACAAGAATGATTCCTGAGTTTTAGAATGGAATATGGGAAGTGTGTCTGCAATAGTGATGACTTTGGGAGTCATCAGCATATTGCATTAGGGATGAGTGTGGAGTAGAGCCAGATAACTGATTGGTAAAAATGTTGAAAAGCAGTGGTCCTAGGATTGATCCTTGTGGAATTCCCATCATTACTGGAAGTTCTGGGGAGATAGCCGAATCCCATTTGATGGACTGGGAGCAGTTACTAAGATAACTAGAGAACCAGGAGACAGTGGCAGGGGATAGGTTTAAGTGGGAGAGTTTCTCTAAGAATAATGGATGGTGGACAGTATCAAATGCTTTTGATAGGTCAAGAAAGAGGCAAGTTTATTTTGTTCCCTAGCTTGAGCAGTAATATTTATGAATGAGATGAGAGCTGTAGAAGTGCTATGGCCAGGGTGGAAACCGTGTTGGGTGGGGGTAATTAAGTTGTCTTTGGTGAGGTGCTTAAAAATTTGTGTACACATTTTTCCAGGATCTTGGATAGGGGAAATAGTGTTGAGAAAAGCCTTTAGTTAATTCAGTGGAGTTACCTCCCTTGTGGATAGGTATAGTGTAAAACTTCTTCCGGATGACTAGGACTGTAGCTTCAGTAATAGATATGTTTGAGGGTAGGGCTATTTAGTTAGCAGGTAGTTGAAAGAGTGGAGGGAGACCATCTATGGAGGGAGAGCAGGGTTTGAGCTTAAGGAGCAACAATTTTATGTAAGAGGTAGATACTGTTTTTAGATTGAAAGTAGGTGAGGGGTTAGGGTGATTGGGGGGGAGACAAGTGGGGTGGTGTTGGGGTTGGAGTGGTTCTTAAGTTTGCTAATGGACGCTATGAAGTATGTGTTGAAGTTAGTAGCAGTTTGGAGAGGAGTAAGTGTGGGGTTTGTGTGGGTGGGTGGATGGATTTCCTGGATGTAGGATATTGTTTATAGTATGCCATAATTTTTGGGGGTTATAAAGGTATGTTTTTGGGAGGTTAGTATAGTAATTTTTTTTGTCGTATTTATTTGATTTCTTTGCCTGGTTACAAAGTTGTCTGTATTGTTGTAGGTGAATTGGCAGTTTGGTCCTGATCCAGAGTTTCCATTGAGTGTCTCTCTGTGCCATTAGTGAAAGAGTAAGCCAGGGAGACGCAGTGGATTTAATCCTGATCTTGCGTAAGGGGACCAGGGAGTTTAAAATGCTGAGGAATGTGTTAAATCCCATGACTGCTTCCTTGAGAGGTAAATGTTTGAGAAAGGTCCAGTCAGTAAGGGAGAGCTGATAGTTGAGTTTGGGTCAAAGTTTTTTTACCTTACGGCAGGTTTTAAATATGTGGGGTTTGAGTGTGTGTGTTGAGTAAAGTGGAGGACTTTGGCAGGAGAGTGGTTGCCAAGGGTATCAGGAAGGGTTTCAGAGAAATGATATCTGCAAGGATGGGAAGCAAGGATCCAATCAAGTATAGAGGAGTGGGTGGAGGATTTGGTGGTGTAGGTTGGAGTTGTGACTAATTGGGAGAAATCATGTAGATTTATGGAGGTAGAGGGAGATATGGTTGTGTGTGTGTGGACCAGCTGATATTGACATCTCCCATTATGATAGTCTCATTGTGGAGGTCTGAGGTGAGTGTGGAAATTAAATTTTCAAGTACAGTGAGGTTGTCACCGGGTGGGATGTAAAGAGCAGATATGTATAGAGGGTTGTGGGGGTTTATTCTGTAGTTGGCCAGAAGGAGTTCAGCAGAGGAATTGGGGGGGGGAGGTACGGGAGTAAGTGTGAGGTTATCTCTGTACAGGATTGCAACACTACCTCATTTTCCTTTTGTTCTGCCTAGTTTTAGGATGTTATAACCAGAAAAGTAGTATGTGCCCCTCTTGGGGATGTGAGGTTTTAATCAAGACTCACTAAGGGTTATTGTATCTGGAGAGTGGTGTGAGATCCAAGAATGGAATTCAGTAATTTTATTTACTATGCTTCTCAGGTTGATAGAGTCAAAGGATATGTGTTTTGGTGGGGTATTATGGTTAGGTATGGTGGTTTGTTTGAAGGTAGAATCTGAGGATGCAGGTTGAGCTGGGCCAGGGATGGGATGTATGTCAACCGACAACAAGAGAGCGAGAGAGAGAGAGGAAGAGAAGGAATTGTGTGAGGTTTGGGAACAAGGAGTATGAGGCACTTGGGTTTTCTTTTATTGTGTGTTGTTTTGCTTGAACTGTGCTTTATGTTTGGAGTTAAGGTTGTGTAACTAGTGCATGGCACTGGGTTTAAGAATGAGTGAGGTAATTGAGTAAAGGTGGGTGGACAAGTAGAAGTGGATGGGTGAAAGAAGGGTTCAAGGGGAAAGGTGTAGGAAGTGAGGTTGTATAAAATTGTAAGAGTGGAGGTAGCTAGTAGTGTCAGAAGAAGGGAATGGTATAGCATAGTGGGTTGTAGATTAGGTGAGGGGTACTAGTGTTAGACTAGGGATGTACAAGAAGGAGTATTTGATTAAGGTAGATGTTAGAGGCAGATAGGATGAGGAAGTGAGGGGTAGGGGATGAGGGTATACTAAGTAGAGAGTAAAGTGGCAAGAGGAGGGTAGAGTTGGAGGAGGATGGTGAGCAGAGGGGTGGGAGGGGCAAGGATAGTTGGGCAGGGCTTGGGGGGTGTGTGGTGAGAAAGAGTTTAGAAAAAGGAAATGTCAAGGGTGGTTGGGAATGGGATAGGGTAGTTTTGGTCTCTTTCCACATATCCTTAGCTGCCACATCGGTATAATTTTTAATCCATACTCCTAAATACTTAATTTTATCATGTCCCCATAAGTATGGCTATATTGCTGAACCAGTTTGTATGTGGGTACATAGTTTACCACTATTGCTTTTATTTTGGCTTCATGAATTTTGTATCCTGAAAAGGTTTGAAATTTTTTAAGTATGTTTCACAGCACTGTAATGTCTCTGTCTGGTTTTGTCTGGTATAAAATAATGTCATCTGTAAATATGGCCAGCTTCTCTTGACTACCATATCAACTATATCCTTACATTTTTGACTCCCTTATTTTCTTTGCTAGTGGTTCTAAATATAATGTAAACAACAAAGGGGAGAGAGAGGACAACCTTGCCTAGTTCCTTTGCTCAAGCAGATATCATCAGAGAGCATTTCTTAAAACTAAATAGGTAAAAAGAGAGAAGGGAGAAAAAAATAAAAGCCTGTTTATATTAATATCCCCTTTACATTAAAAAGGTGAAAAAGCTCTTCATCGCTTGCTAAGAAAATCATGCAGCATTTAAACATTGAGAGGAAAAAATAAACGTGTTTTACTTTAGCTAGCTAGTTAGCTTTCTCACTTCTCCTTCCCTCTCCAAAGTAGTTCTCTGAATCGTAATGACGCAGTGTAGGGCTAGAGTCCCCTACAAATTTAGCAAAGTCCACAAAAATTTAATATTTCCAAATCCTCTTGTTCTGCTGTGTTTCACAAATCTAATTATTGCTTTGTAGTCCCTCATTTGTTTGCAGGTAACTGATTTTATTTTCCAGACAATAACAGGAAGCAGGGTATAAGCTTTAAAGTTATAAGTTATAAGTTTAAAGTCAAAGTACTCCTTTGGTAAAAACTCTGTACCCATGAACTGCCACATAGGCAGCAATCTACTTAACACCGAATGCGTGATGAGAGACCTTGGGACCCAGATGGACAGTAGTCTCTCCTTTGATAGTCACATTGCCACAGTAGTCAGGAAGTCCTTTTACATGGCACACCTCATCATAAAAGGGTTCTCATCCAGGAAAAAAGAGGTCATTGTTCCCCTCTACTCAACACTCATTAAACCAATTATTGAGTACAACGCCCCTTTTGGAATGTACCTCACAAGACATCTGCAGCAGCCGGAAAGGCCACAGAAGTAACTCACAAAGAGGATTACTGGCGTCAAACAAATGCCCTACACTGACCGCCTCAAAAAACTCCAGCTTTACTCTGTAGCATATCGCCTACTCCAAGGTGATCTCTGCCTTACATATAAAGTTATGTCAAACCCTGAGCTGTCGGACATGCTACACCTAAAGAAATCCCAATCCCTCTGAGCTACACGCTCTAGGGACCTAAACCTTGTCACCACAATAAACAGGACATGCTGGAGGGATAGATTCCTGTCCCAGAGACTTCCCATACTCTGGAACAGGCTACCAATCTATATCAAGCAAAGTTTTTTTATTAGCACTCTTCAAGAAAAATCTTGATGAGTGGATGGGAAATAGGAAATACACCCCGGGGATCACTTCTCTGTCTCTGCTCGATAGTGGCACAGGAAAATACCTTTCTTGGGTGGCGTAAGCTAGGGAACCTTGTTGGCAAGGCTTACGTAGGCCCTTTGGCCAATAGCCTAGTACCTACCTATGAACCTATAAGTTGCCCACAAGTTTAACTAAGTCCAAGGAAGTTCAGTGTTTTTAGATTTTCCTGTTCCTGTTCTGACATGTTTCACAAGTGTCAGTTTCCAAGTTACTAGCTTTAATCCTGTTCATCTCCATCTCCCAAACCCTGCCTCTGTTTCATTTCCAGCATATTTCAGATTCTTGTTGTCTGTTCTGATGTTTTCTTCTCTCTCTCAGGCAATTGAAACAGTGGAAAAGATTTCATAGGCACAGTCTACCTGTAGTCCTTAGCATCAGGAGAAAACAAAGCAGAACCTCCTGATTCACAGGTCACTCTTTGTTGGACAAACTTGTATTTCCTCCTTAGCATGTATTTCATCAAAATATGATTTTGCTCTTTCAGGGAACCAACACTTTGAAGATGGCTGGCTACAGCAGTTTGAATCTCATGCCTGCTTTTCGACATTCCCTAAATAATGGAATATATTTGCAACTCTTCTGCCTGGTGTACACTGACCAGTAATGCTCCACAAACACACTACTGTCTCCCACTTTTAGCACTTAATCTTTCTGCCACCGTTTTGACAAAATCGGCTCCTCCTGTCGATAAGACTGCATTTTTACTAGTTAAAGGTCTAGGTTATTTTTTTAGTAACCATATTTGGAGCATACACGAGATGTGCCCTTTCAGTTGAGAGTTCCTGTTGTGGAATGTCAGTCCAGTTGCTTATTTGTGATTTCATAAAATTAATAGTCTGTTCCTTCCAAATTCTCTGGTATAGCATACAATTGCAGGTTTTCCTAAATGCTGTGTCATCTAATACTATTATTTTTTGAAACATCACTTCTTAAGCAGTCTCATTCAGCCAGCCTTTTCATTTCATTCTCTGAGTTTTGCAGTTCTGTCATCTTATCTGAATATCTGTTTAAAGCTTCTTCCATTTTTTCCAGCTTTTTATTGTTTGTGTTCATATATATATATATATATATATATATATATATGTTTAGTTTATTATAACAAGGTCTATGTGCAGCTTGCTTTATACTCTCCTCTAGTTTACTGGAAGTCATGTCTGGAACTTGCAGTACTTCTTGCTGAACCACTGAAGTACTCCCCTCAGTCTGTGTTTTCTTGCAGCTGTTTTTCCTCCAGGTCCTTTATATTTCTTTTTTCCTGGCATCCAGGCAGTGCATTGAATATACCCAATTACTGAAATTTACCCAGAAGTCTAGGTCCACTGGCTGCCTTTGCTACGTTTCTGTTTTAAGACTGGGAGAGCGAGATTGCAGCCATCTTGGAATCCTCACCTGCAACAAGTTTGAGGGTGTCAGCAGTAGAACACACAGATAAATGCTACTTCGCCATTGCAAAAATTTAACAGTAACTCGTTAGGGTACTGCCACGTAAAATAGTAAACCACCCAGTGCAATATAGATAAGATTAAAATAACTGAACATGAATGGTTTTACATGTTTTTTATCCCGTTACAGTTAAATAATAATAATAAAAAAAAAAAGAATCATATCCTTGATTATAACCATTTGTTTGCCCAGTATTTTTAAGAGTAATTTGTAGGGAATTTTAACGTCTAGCAACTTATTACAGTTTTAAAACACATGTTCCCAATACTGCTGTATTTCATCTTGAAGATGAACTGCAGTATCCAGATGGTCAATTGAGATCCCACCCTACGGGCGCACAATCTTGCAAAGTATCCATACTAGACAGGTACTCTATCCCAGCATACTCCAGTGGCTGCTGCTGAGGTCACATGGGAACCGCATCAAAACTGGCCTGTTGTGTCCTGGGAAAGGTACGGTGTGGGGGGGATGAAAGTTAACATTAACAACTGTGAGCATCTGACCTTGTTTCCTCATTTCCTAGAGGTACTTAACAATTTCTGAACCAAAGAGGAGGGGCTTTTTAATCTGGGGGATCAAAAAGATCACCTTGGTATCCTTGACAAGCCAGGAGTGCTTGCATATGGTAATCCAGTTCCTGCTGCTTTAGCAGCCCCTTCATGACATTGTAAACTAAGGAATCCATGAAATGGTAAAGACTAGTAGAAATGAAAGTCCTATGTCCTGATCCCTTTCAACAGACAGTTTGGAAGCTATTCTGCAACATGTTGGAATTCTCTGTCCCTGCAGCTTGGGAAATACATGAGTGAGAAGTAATGAACTGTTTGCAGGAAAAGGGTGCTAAACGCAGAAGTCTGATTCCAAAATCTCCTCACAGCCCTGGATTCCTTATCTGGTAGAAAGACAGATCTGTGGGACAGAGTAGTAATGAAATGCATTAAACCTGCATGAACCAGTGGCCATCTATTCTCAGCTGATGCTTAGAAAAGCAGAGGAATGCCTGAAGCTAATGAATAAAAGGCAGTGTCCAGAACACCTACAGAAAGGTTGCAGTACAAGAGTAGACCCCCAACAAAGTTTTCATGAAGTGAGGTCTCTGATGCATCAGAGATTATGAGAGCTATGCTATCAGTAGTTTAATTACTGGGAAGGTTTCACTTTATTGAATTATCACTTGTGATACAGGCAAGCTTACACTTAAACTAAAGTAATCAAACCACATTTGCGTGGGTTTCCTCCGGGTACTCTGGTTTCCTCCCACATTCTAAAGACATGCTTCTGGAGCATTTCTCCCCAGGCCTCCACTGAAAACAGGATCTGTGGAACCTAGACGGACTTTCCCGGTCAGCAAATGTTAAAATAAAAAATAAATAAAAACATTAACAAGTTAAAGTTTACAATCATTACACATCAAATATACTTTTTTTATATTTTACAATCTTAGCAATACTGCATAAATTGTTCAATTCTTGCCTTCTCTTAAACCTCATTCTTTCTCTAAAACATTTTCTGCATGTATCGTTCCTACAGTTTTCATTTCTTTCCATCTACTCCCGACTCCTTATGAAAGAACCCACTTCCTGCTCTTTCATCTATTACAATATTCATTACTTCAAGTACATTTGATTTAGATTTTGAGTTCCATTTTCTAGTAAATGCTTTTTTGACAGCCACCGCAATTAAACTTAACAAGACCTAACATTATCTAGACCACTGATGGCGAACCTGAGACATGTCATGACATTTTGGGTGACTCACCAGCGTTCACTAACACCCTAGTTACCAAGGAAACTGAATGAACAAAAAATTTAAGAAATGTGTGACTGCTGTCACTTATCTATTAAAACTCAGCAACAAAAAAGTCATTAACTGATGTTAATCAAATGCAGTGTATTCCATTTTTTTCAGTTCAGTTCAAAATTACTGTTAAAAGTAGGGTAATTTTTTGCTGCACTATTTTATGCCCAATTATCAGTGCACATATCGCTTTCTCTATTGCAAGTCACTGTTTTTTCTTTTACTTTTATAGTACATAGCAGCGCATATGATTATACTGTATTTTTTAAATAAATTAATATGTAAAGATTTGTTTCTCCTTTGTTCTCCGTACAGACCACATGTAAACATCATCCCTGCCACCTAAAACACCAAAATAGTAAACACACTTTGTACTAGTTTATGCAAGGGGGGGCAAGCCCCCCCTGCATGCCCCATGTGGGGGCTCCCTCCCCACAGACCCCCATAAATTAAATATACCAACTCCAAGATTGCACTACAGTGGCTTAGGAAATTAACTTTTTCCCCGCTGTAGTGCGATCTCTGAGTTGGAATATTTAATTTACGGGGATGTGGGGACCCCCTACATGGGGGGATGCAGGGGGGCTTGCCACCCTGCAGTCACGTAGTACAAAGTGGGTTTACTGCTTTGGTGTTTTAGGTGGAGGGGATGCTGTTTACATGTGATCTGTAGGTTTTGAAGTTGTGATGTAAAGTTTCAATATTATGAAATTTGATGTTATGAGTTTTATACTTTATGGGTTTTAGATGTTATGGTCTCAATGTTCTGAGCTTAGATGTTATGAAGGGGATCCGGTACTTCAGATCCTTCAATTCCATATTGACTAAGGGAAGGGTGGTCGGAGTGAAGTTAGAATCATTTCTTTATCCAAGAGTTATTTTCCCACTTTTTAAGCATAGGAAATCAAGGGAGAATTCAAATTCTCAATTTCAGCCATAATCTGATTTACACTGACCACATTTTGCAAATCTTCCATCTATCTTATCTGCTTCAGGCTGTCTTGCAAACTGTTACCAGTATATTTTGGCAGGCATTCTTCAGTTTTGAAAAAACAGTTTACAGAAGAACTACACTACTTTTTTTCTTAAGTGCACTTATCTGTTCTGGATTTGTTTTGCGTACACTGCAATCATTTTACCATAGTGGTAACTGTTGCATGTGTTTTCTTTGGTGGAATTACTTAGTTTCTAGTTGCAACTGTAAAAACAACACTTCTGTTGGCAATTTGAAACTTATCTTTATGTGAAACTCTACTCCCCATCATGATATCATATTAGGTAAACAGTGCTAGAGGAGACCTAGAAACAATGAAGACTGGCGGTATTTTTTCAGAAACATGTTCTTCTCGGACCAGAAGAAGCAGTAAAAGACACAAAAGTGAGAAATGCCAAAGGCAAACTATTTTCTTTGTCACTGACTGTAAGACCACTCATGGACCATAACACAAGCAACTTTGTCTACTATATTGATCTGCCTCCCCTGGAATGGGAGCCAGCACCAGGAATTGACTAACTGCTTCTCGGACCAACGGCGGCCACGGTGGTTCAGTGGGTAGTGTTGCCACCTCACAGCAAGAGGTTCTCCGGTTCGATTCTCGGCTGGGGTGCCTTCTGTGTAGAGTCTGCATGTCCACACTGTGGTCGCGTGGGTTTCCTCCGGGTGCTCCGGTTTCCTCCCATATCCCAAAGACATGCTGTAGGTGGATTGGACACTCTAAATTGGCCCTAGGTGTGTGTGTGCCTTCTGTGGAAGGTCGGGCACCGGGCTTGCAACTCGACACTGTAAAACTCCATTGTCAGTCATGTGAGGACAGGTGATCCGCTGTGACAACCCCTAACCGGGGAAAAGCCAAAAGAAGAAGAAGACTGTTTCTTGGACCAGCCCAAGTGCCATAATTTTTCTGCTAACTGTACCTCCTAGGTAAATTTCTGTCCCTTTTGATCAAGACAGATGTTGTGACTGCTTTCATGGCCTTTCTTGGCTTCGAATTTTTAAGGTGTTGCTGTCTTAGCATTCTGTCAAATACCAGCTGTGCTACCATGTTTCAAGACTAGCTGATTGGTTGTTGCAGTTGAATGTTTTTTTAAATGTCTAGGTTTTTTAGATAGGATGCCCAAGTCATTATCTCTGCTCAGTGGCCATCTACTCAAGAAATCAACTTTGACAAATTGACTTGTTTTTCTTTTGGCACCTCATAAGAGATTGTAAACTTTTCGTCTAGTATTCTGCTAGCTCTTCCTTATTCTGAAAATGCTAATTATAGTCAGTTATTCCTCTCAAGGTCAGCTTAATAGACATTTTTAACTTATATTCTTGTCAAGATGCTGCTTCTCTTGCTTCCTTAAAGGTCTATATGGCTGTCTTGCATGGAACCTCAAAATTCATTGTCCATTTATTGACTCACTACCTCTTTGGGTTATTTACTTAGTTGTCAGGAAGTTTATCCTTCCAAACTTTGAGCCTGCCACCTCATTTGACTTGAAATTCTTGTCCTGGAGCACACTTACAGTGATTACTTCAGCCTAGATAATCTCTCTACTCAAGTTCTTTCTGTTAAACTTCCATATCTGGCCTTCCCTAAGGAAAGTGTAGCACTTAGAATGACTGAATCCTTTATGCCCCTAGTTGACACATAATGCAATACAAATCAAACTATGACCTAACCTCTGCTTTTCTTAGAGTATTCTAATCACAAAAAAATGTCTTCTCCATTATTGATGCTCACAGACAGTTAATATTTTACATGGGCTGAGCTGAAGGTTTCTTTTTCACTATTCTCCCACTCTCTCTCAGTCATTGTCAACCTCATCCACCCTCCATGGCTAATCGGCCATTCATTCCCCATCTTTGGGGCAAGGGTTGGTTGGGTGGTACCATGATTCAGGCATCCATACGGGATAGATGGTATTTTTCTGTCTTGATTCCCATGTTCCTAACACATGCATTTTGTAGGGAATAGGGGATGGTTCTGCAGTGGGATGACAGTAAAGGTTGATCACTCCACACATCCCTGCTCCACCCCAGGGCATCAGACATGAGCTTTCTGGTCTCTATCAGGAAGTTAGCACCACCCAGTGTACCCCTAAATATGCCCAATTCCCTTCTTTCCTTGATCTTCCAATGCTGTGGCTGCTAGTTTGACCTTGATCGTTTGAATCCAGGGTGGCTGAGCTAAATGTTTCTGCAGGGGTGACAGCTTTGTGTCTTTGCCAAATTTAGACTGGGCAAGAAATACACCAAGCACATGCTTCTGTTTCGAATGGTTATCTAATTGTATAGCATTTTATTATGAGTGAAATGGGTCCCCTCTGCCTGCAGTTGACTACACTTGTTCTGCTGTTGCAATGACTACCTTCACAGCTTTTTTTCCATAATGCCAGCTTGATAGCACATGTACTATGACAAATTGTTCTTTACTGAACCCGTTCATGAAGCACTAAAAGGTGGACAAATTTTCCAGGTTCCATTCGTCTTTTAGGGCTACTACAATCAGGGTATATTCCTATTAGATTGTTGACCCAGTGTGTTTTGTTAGGGACTCTGTCTTAAAGGTCACCAAAGATGGACTAATTTTGACCAGGCAAAAAAAAATGTTTTGTCCCTCATAGTTTACTTTATCTCCTTTGCCTTCTGCTGTGTGCTGTTTTGACTTTTACCAGTTCTGTCACTGCACATCAGACTTGGAGAGAGTGAGCTTGTGTATAATACATGTGTGAGGCTGCCAACCTAGCTATCTAGAATTTTGTAAATAATTATATGCCGTTTGTGAACATTAATATGATCCATAGGTTTGTATTACAAATGTAAGACCTTTATGTGTATATTAAACTGCTGGTGCAGAAGTGCATCTTAAACTGTATGTTATGTGCTGAGCTTCAAGAATGTAACCAAAATGTACCCTACTGGAAAAGAGCAGAAATGTGTATAACGTATATGCCTGTGCAAATGTATGTTTTCATGGTAGAAGTTGGAACATACAGAGTTAACTTGCAAAGCACTAAGAAAATAAGTTGAAATTGTTTACAACTGTGCTGTGAAGTTAGTTAATGCAAAGAGCTAGGAGGTTTTTCAATTATCTGGAAACCAAAATAATTCCATGTTTCAAAGGTAAAAGTGTTTAACTGTTTTATGTCTTCCAGTTCCAAGCAAAGGTCTGAGAGAGAAGTATTTTTTACATCCAGGTGCTAAATTTTAAGTTTGTTTGCCTGGGAACTGAAGGCAGAGGTGACAAAGAATGATGTAATCTGAGATAACCCAGCAGTAATGTTTGATAGTAATTTAAGAACTGTCTCAAAGAGTGAGTCTTTGCATTTTCTATTTGTCTTTGGTCTGACAACATCCTTTCAGCACTTGTCTTGTTCTGTAAGTAAGTCATTTAGGGCATATTATCTCTTAGATATAGATAGGAATACAGTAAAGATTAGTTTAGTTGTTTTCTGTATTTATTTGGGACTGTCCTGCAATGTTGTTTTTAAAGTATTTCCTGTGATTCTGAACTCTGTTCTCACTGTGAGTTATTGAGTATTGTCTTGTGCTTATATTATTTATTAAATATATTTAAACCTTTTAATTGTGGCTGGTTTGTTTAGGGATATTTAAGCTCTGAGAGTACTTGCATATGTATTTGGGGACACTGTACAGACCACTTCTAAATAGCCTTCAAGTCTTAAACACATTTACCATTTGAATTGCTCAGTAGAATTGGTCACCCTTTGTAAGGGACCTTATAGTAGCTGATGGGTAGTGGGAGCTGGTACTACCGTATAGTCTGGGCAGAAGGGAGCATAGCCAGTGAACTTGTGCCAACCTTCCCCAGGAGTGTCTGTGTGTTTCTATATAAATTAAATCTGTGTGTGTGTGTGTGTGTGTCAGCTACTTGGGCAGGGACACAAAGCACTGGTTGGACAGAGAGGGTGCTGGAGGTTCTGGCTTGACCACTCGGCTGAGATCTGAACCCTATAGCTGTGCCAGTGGGGAGTCTTATTGGAGATCTGGAGAGAGAGAGAGGGAGAAACCAGCCTCAGACCGACTGTCATCGCCATGTGCTCTTAAGAGAAATTGTACTTTACTGTGTGTGTAGTTGTCATCCTCTCAATGTGCACGTCCCTCATTGGTCCTAGTGGTGAGGATTGAGGCTTCTTGATTACTGGGCCAGAGTAGGGGCATCAAAACACATTTTTGGGGAGTGGTTAGTGCTCACTGGCAGCCTGGGAATATTTTTTGCTCATAGGCAATTACTAGGCTATCAGTCTGCAGACTTATTACATACGTAGCCAATAACCAGATAGTTACCGAAGGTGAGAATCAAATCCTGTACCTTGTATTTGTAATGCAAATTTACCATTATTCCAACTCCGCAACCTTGGGTAAATTAAATTACCATTATGTTAACTATATCTGCCAAGACGTTCTAACACCTGAGGCATAAGTCCTAAAGGTCACCAGTGATGGACCACAGTCTTATCATTCTGTTGCTTTGATAGGTGTACAACTTATTTTCTCCTCACTGGCATATACTCAGCCAAGTCCGATTCCACTAGATGTAAAATGCTTGACTTACTTGGGTAGACCTGTATAATTTAAGTGGAAAGGTACGCTAGTAAATTGTAAGTTGTTTTGGGACTAGAAGTGGCAAGTGGAGTGATGTAGTTGTTTTCCTATATCCATCCCTGTTTAATGTGTTTGCCATTGGCATCACACATGACATGGAGAACTGAATTTGTATTGTTGCAGATGACGCTTGGTGAGAGAAGTGATGTCTAATTGTGATTCTTAGCTACAATCCTTCGAGCTGATATCTCTGACCTCACATAGGATATGAAAAGTGTGACCACACTCTGCACAGATAGAATGTCTGATTGAGGACACACAAGTCTAATGTAGGATGTAAAGAAGTTGAAGGCAATGTCTGAGCGGTGGTATTTTTTAACCCTTTCAGGTACATGGCATTATCTAGGTTATGATAAGAATTGCAGTGTGTAGTTAGGTTGGTCAGGCTTAAAATCCCAAAACAATCAAGTAGTTTGAAAGTTATTACTACAAGAACAACTACACATTGTGTGAGATGGTGGTTGCAGAGGACAATATCTGGGTGTATAGATAGGAATATACCTTTCAGAGATAGGAAGGTGGCAGTACCTGTTCCCAGGCCTTTGCAAGACTCCAACTGGAGTAGTTGTGGAGGCCTTACTGAGAAAAAATCAGTACATTGCTGAAGAAGATGCAGGGGAAGATGCCCAAGATGGTGTTAAGAAATAGAAGGAATGAAGTGAAGACTTCCTGGAGGAGGTGAAGATGTTTACAAGATTTAAAAAAAGCTTTGGATGCCTCAGGCAAGAGGAGGAGCAGATGAAATTTAGGTGCTGTCATTTTTTTTGGTAAATTCAGTCATTTTTTATGTTAGCTTATTAACACCTTTGTGGTGTGGAATGTCACATTTCTAGTAGCCTACACATATCTTGCATTCCAGAGCATTTTTTGAAAAGTAAACTTAAAAAGCATAAGATAAACAAATGTAAATATTTTGTGAACAATAAAAGCTGTTTAAACTGTACAAATCTGCAGTTTTATAAGTATTCTTTACAGTGATAGCATATTTATAGTATTTCCATAAATACTGTAATATAGTATAATGCATACAAACCCCCAAATTATATTTTTTGAAACTTTCACAGATAGTTTCATATCTTGAAAACTGTACAGCTTAGACATATATTGTTACATTTTTGTTAACCAGACGTAAGCTTTAACATCAAAAGGAATTTATTTATTTATTTGCAGTTAGTTTACCAGGATAGTCCATTGGGCCATTTGAACCCGTTTTCAATGGAGTGCTGGGGAGAAAAGCTCCAATAGCAATCTAGGTTACAATAGTTTAAAGATTATATTTATACAAGGGTTGCAGTTTTGAGCAAGACATTTACAATTAATACAGCAAACATTGCAAATAATACACACTAGTGAATTCCTCTGTAAGTGCATGTTTGTTGTGATATTTACAGAAATATGAAACCGATGCCTAATTGTATAATTAACCAAATAAATACTGCTGGATATCTCTCAAGATGGGCAACTTGCATTGCAAATATTACAGTTTTCTTCAACAACATCTTAGGTTTCACTTAATGTCAGCAGTTTGTACGTCACTTGAATTTTCATGTATTAAATACATACGGAGATAATTCTTTTTTTCATAATTACTAGCAATCAATTAACAATGTTTCCACTATAGTGTGATATTAAGCAGCAGTGACAGGAATTGTCCTGTCTTAGTGTCATATTTGTTAATAACTATTTGCCTTTTCTAATACTGCCTATTATCTGGTAAGGCACTTGGTTAAAGAAGCCAGACCCAAAGAAGTCCTTCATACTATAAGGCGGTATGCGTTTGAACTGGAAGTATACAAAAAAAGGCCTTGAGTGAATTATTGTATTGAAAAATCAGGGAAGCTAGGTGTACTTTAAGGAACTACCAAGAACTGTAGACATGCTTCTCAGGAAAAAGGTGATGGGGGTGCTACATCTGTTTCTAAACCAATTTTCTTTTTAATTAAGAATTTTGGTACTTGCATATTATCGCAACCAGATTTTCGCGGTTGCGGTAATATGCTTGTTGGCCCAAAAACGGATTGTGGGAGTAAAGTTAAGGTTGAATTTGATGTTTTCTATGGATACAACCTATTTTTTTCACAAATTCATAAGCAAAATTAACGTGGAAATGTGAATCCTGTTTGCGTACTTCAAAACTGGTTCCACTGCTGTCATTCTGCTGGAAATGAAACAAGAACACCTGGGAAATGTTTGGTTGAACTGCTGCCGTACTGCAAGAAGGATTATTCCAAAGTTGACAATACATTTTTTTCAGAGAATAAGATATCAAGAGCAGCAAATTTTGTGGGTAAATTATTGGCTTTATTTTACAAACATTTGAAAAGAATTTAAGTTAAAGAGAAGAACAAATAGATAAAGTACTTGTACAACAGAGGCTAAGCGTAATATTACATGTGCTGTTAGGTATAAGATAAACATGTATGGAGTATCTGACAGTACCGGATGATTTTTTTGTTTTCAGATGGATAGTAGTTACTGTTTGAATGATGGTTTGGACAGCATACTTGTGGATGTTTTGAGCAGCATATTTGTGGATGTTTTCTGGATGTTTTGGACAGCATACTTGTGGATGTTTTCTGGATGTTTTAGGGCCGCATACTTGTGGATTGTTCAGTCGCGGGTGTATCATGAGTGACATGATGTCGGGAAACGGCATAACTTCAAACAGTCATTTTTAAAACTGTACACTGTTCTTTCTGCCTAAACAATGTCTTTTCATAAAGTTAACATTGCCACTGTAATTCTGCATACATTTCTGGTTACATTCACACACCGGGAAGCAAATGGTATTATCACAAAAATCTGGTTGCGATAATACGTAAGTACCAGAATTTTTTTGGTTTGAGTTGTGTTTGATGAAATAGTTCATGTGTGTCAGAAAAATGTTTTTGCGGCTTGCACGTTTAGAGTTTGACTTCTGGGATAATTCACTCATTGAAACTAAATGGAGATATTTTTAATCTTTTAAAAATGCCATATGTTTTATACTGGTCCACATAGTTTTTAAAAGTCCTATTGTCAGTCTTCACAGACTTATTATACATTTAGGCATTTGTTTCATATTTTTTGTAAATACCACACCTGTCCATAGCTGTTTTTTTCATTGGATTTTACAGCAACAGCATCCCAAGTCCAGAGAACTTTTCTTGTACAGGTCAGTGGTTTGAGTTTGAGTCTCCAGAACTGTTTCTGATCCATCAGATGTGATGGTTTTACTGCTCTAGATGTCCTTCAAGAATGCAACTGCAGTCATAACATGTGGGTTGTCCTGCCTCAGGCAGCCCTCGGTCGGCCGGATTCCAAAGTCTGGGTCCGACGTCGGCTGATGTCTCATTTCTCTCTGACGTCAGAGCGGCTGGAGTACATAAGCATCAGCCGACGCCATTTTTCTTCAGTCTTTCTTGCCACGCGGTGCCCGAAGCAGAAGCAGTTCGCAAGTGCCGGTCGGTCAGCTCCTGTATTCTACAATACCGAAGTCATCAAAAAAGCTAAGTACCCTGTTGGGGACCTTTTCTTGCCTCAGCCGATGTCAGAAATTACTGAAAAAGTTAACAATTGTCTTTTTTGTGGTAAACAAATACTTCATAAGGATTTCCACTCTTACTGCCTCCCTTGCCTGGGCCCAGACCACGACGTCTCGGCCTGTGTAGCCTGTGCTCGCTTCAACAAGCGCACTCTCAGGCGCCGGGCGGAGTTTGCTGAAGATTTTTTCGGCGATAATTTTGCTTACACCATGCCGTCGGATCTTCCAACATCACAAACTCCCAAAAAGCATAAAGACCGGGACCGACATCCTCGGCCCGCGTCTACCACCGACTCCATGCCAAAACCTAGCGCGAGTGCTCCGGTTCCTTCTGAGACGGTCTCTCCACCGCTCCGAACTGAAGACACCGCATTACCGACGACTCCGATTCCAGACATTACTCCAACGCCAGTTATAGATTTTCCTCCGGATACCGAAACCGAGGAAATGCCCGAGACCATTGCTGTAGACAAGGTCACTCCTGCACGTGGAGCTGCCAGGCCCCCTATGGCCATGTCTATTAAGGCCTACACTAGGGCTAAGGCAGCCAGCAAAACAAAGCATATTACTTCTAAATCCTTACCTCAGCCGACTCCGGAGACACAAATTATGTCCATGGCTGCTGATTTAATTTCCATGATTAGAGGTTCACATGCCCATCCTGAGAGAGCATCCCAGCCTCCTCCTGATAAAAGGCCCCGGGTTGAACCCTCTGACCCTACTCCTTCAGATGAAGGTTCTGAGGGCTCTGTCCACTCTGATAGCCAGGAAGAGCTCTTCCAGACCTATGAGGACTCGGATGCAGAAGATTCCATCCCTTCGGCCTCCCCTCCTGAGGATATTTCTTTTGGGGAAGTTCTGCACACCATGAGGGAACATTTCAAGTGGCAAGGTCAGGAATATTCTGATTCTAGGAAACGCCTTAGGACTTTCCTTAAGAAGCCTCAGCACAGGCCCTTAGCTATTCCTCCTGTTCTTGATGTTCTGGATGATTTGTATTTTGACTCTAGTGCTACCCCTGATTCTCTTCCTCCTGCTCCAGCCAAGCCAGACAGGTATTATAGGGTCCCAGAAACTCATTCCCATTTATTCAGGGCCCATACTGCTGATTTGGAAACTATTTCACAGGGGCCTAAAGGAGTTTCAGCCTCCGCCTCAAAAAATCCTTTGCCCTCCAACAGGGAAGCTAGGTCATTAGAGAGATGGGGCAAAAAGGTTTACACATCCACTACCTTATCTATGAGAGCTTTAAATTGCCTTTTTCATATGTTACAATATCAGGATTATCTCTTAGAAGATTTACAAAAAAACATTAGCTTCTCCTGATCCTTTAGACAAGAAAGCTTTGCAGGAAGCTGTACATAACACTCAGCAAGTAAGCAATCACTTCCTGCAGTGTGGATATGATGCACTGGAAGCTTCATGTAGGGCAGCTATGACAGGGGCAGTGATTCATAGACATGCTTGGTTAAAAGATCAACCTCTACCAGATCATGTAAAAGCAAAACTTCTGGATGCACCTTTGGAAAGAACAAGCTTTTTGGTGCATATGCAAAGAATGTGTTAAAGACCATCGAAGAAAAAGCAAAATCAGTTCAGACTGTGAAAGATTTCCTCCAGGTTCAACCCCCCAGATTCAGTAGGAATTGGCCTTCAAAAAACTAGTCCTTTCCTAATCCAGAAAAGTTTCAAAGGGGTAAGAACAGACGTGGCCGAGGAAGAGGCCAATACAGAGGCCCTTACAAGGGACGACAATGGCAGCCAGGAAACCAAAGAAGTGACGCAGGGGTTTCACCTGCCCCACAACCACAAACTCAATGACTTTCCTCTACTACCACCTACCAGGGAACAACTAGAAGCTCCCTTGGGCGGGAAATTATCTCTGTTTGCAGAAAACTGGCACAGACTGACAAAGGACAAATGGATTTTGGACATTATAGACCGAGGGTACAGGTTTCATTTTCATACCTTACCAAGAAAACAAGGCATGCCAAACCTACCACAAAATCAGAGGGCAGAGGCTATCAAGCAAATCACTCTGCTGACTCGAATGAAAGCAATAGAAAGAGTTCCACAACAAGAACAAGACCAGGGGTTTTACTCAAGACGGTTCCTTGTTCCAAGAAAAGAATCTCAATGGAGACCAATACTGGACTTGTCCGCATTAAACACCTTTCTCATAGTACCAAAGTTCAAAATGCTGACTCTACAGCAACTCCTTCCCATGCTGGGAAAGGAGTCGTGGCTGATTACTCTGGACCTCAAGGAGGCATACCTGCATGTCCCTATCAGACACAGCTGCAGAAGATACCTCAGATTTCTTGCAGGGCCAGAGCATTATCAATTCTCAACATTGCCATTTGGCTTATCTACTGCGCCCAGAGTATTTACAAAATGCCTGGCTTCAGTAATTGCTCGTTGCAGGCTCCAGGGTATACAAATTTACCCGTACCTGGACGACTGCCTCATACAAGCGGACGACAAATTGATGTTGACAAAAAACCTGGATTATGTCATACAATTACTTCAAGCTCTGGGATACACAGTCAACTTCCAAAAGTCAAGACTGCAGCCATCCCAGCAAATAATCTAATTAGGAGCCAAACTAGACACAGCCTCTCAGATGGCTTACCTGACAGAAGACAAGCAAGAGAAGTTAACTCATTACTTCAAAGGTTTAGCAAAACTCACCCAGATGACTGCAAGGAGATTCCTACAGGCCCTGGGTTACATGGCATCCTGCATTCTACTGGTTCCATTAGCAAAACTACACATGAGAAAGCTTCAATGGTACCTAAAAAGCATTTGGTCTCAACACAGCAACAACTTGGAGAAAATCATACCACTCATTCCATGCCTACAAAAGGAATTCCTATGGTGGGCCTCGGTGAGCCAGGAAAACACAGGTATGTCATTCAAAAAACCACAGATAACACAGACCATGACTACAGATGCCTTAGACCTTGGATGGGGGGCGCACATGGAAGGCAGGTGTATACAAGGACAATGGTCTCCAAAGGAAACACATCTGCATATAAACCAAAAGGAAATGCTGGCAGTAATGCATGCCATCGAGGCCTTTCAACACCAACTCCAGCAAGGCCATTTAATGATACGGACAGACAACACCACTGTGATGTGGTACATAAGCAAGCAGGGGGGCACCCACTCTTACCCCCTTTGCAGACTGACAATGCAGCTTTGGGAGAAATCACTGAGCCTAAACATCCAGTTACAATCCCAGTTTGTTCCAGGAAAAGACAATGTGTTGGCGGACAGCCTAAGCAGGAATTTCCACACGAGTGGAGGTTACATCCGAAGGCCTTCAGACAACTCACTTCGACATGGGGCAAGCCAGAAGTGGACCTATTTGCCTCTCACCTCAACCATCTTCTACCAAAATTTTGCACAAGGACATACCATCCAAAAGCTTGGAAAATAGATGCCCTCTCATTCAACTGGAACTCCCTAGCAATCTATGCATTCCCACCTCTGCCACTGATGACCTCAGTATTACTAAAGATCAAAGCAGAGAAGTCCAAGGGAATCATAATAGCTCCGGATTGGCCAAGACAACACTGGTACCCACTACTACGGAGCATATGTCACACCAGGAGGTGGGCCCTCCCCCAGTGGCCTCTACTTTGACTCAACACAATTTCGAAACACTGCATCCAAATCTTCAGACACTGCAGCTAACAGCCTGGGAGATCCCATAAATAACTTCAGCTTATCTCTCTCCAAGGAAGTTCAGCGATACTAACAGAGGCTCGAAGACCATCCACCAGAAAGGTTTACTTAGCAAAGTGGAAAAGATTCAGCAATTGGAATACCAGCAAGGGACATGATGCATCATTGTTGAACATCCCACTCATCTTGGAATATTTGGCAGATATGTTAAAGAACGGCCTCTCATATTCTTCCATAAAGATACATGCATCTGCTATTTCAGCTAGATACAACACTGATCCTCCTGTTTTTCTCACCCTTACTAAGACAATTCCTCAGGGGAATCAAGAACATTAAGCCACCAAGAAAGGCCCCAGTGCCAGCCTGGGACCTCGATTTTGTCTTAGAAAAACTGACTCTACCTTCATTTGAGCCAGCAGCTTCAGTTGACTTGCAATTTCTCTCATGGAAGACAGCTTTCCTGTTGGCAATTACCTCAGCAAGAAGGGTTTCGGAGCTACAGGCCCTAATGGCAATACCACCCTTTATTATTTTTCATAGAGACAGGGTTTCATTAAGGACCAACCCTACTTTTATGCCAAAGGTGGTATCTAGGGTTTCTTTAAATCAAGCCATTCATCTGCCTGCTTTCTTCCCCAATCCTGAGAATAAGGGGGAAAGACTGTTGCATACCTTGGACATTCACAGACAACTTCGATACTACCTGGACAGAACCAAGCCCAGTAGGAAGTCTGAAAAACTTTTTGTAGCTTACGCCCCTGCAGTCCAAGGAAAAGCAATTTCAAAACAGACTATTTCTAAATGGATTGGACATTGCATCAGATTCTGTTATTCCTTTCATGGAAAGACTGTTCCAGCCAATGTCAGACCACATTCCACCAGAGCTACAGCCACCTCTACAGCATTCTTAAGAGGGGTGCCTACCAAGGACATTCTGGAAGCTGCTACATGGAGCTCCGTGCATACATTCTCCAAACACTACAATCTCCCTCTATACTCCAGATCCAGAGCAGGCTTTGCTTCGGCAGTCCTGCAGGGTTTGATTGCCACACCATCTCTTTCCTAGAGCATTCCTCCTTCCCCAGCTAAGCTATGGTATTCTACCCACATGTTATGACTGCAGTTGCATTCTTGAAGGACATAGTACAGTTTTGTACCTACCATAAATGTAGATGTCCGATAGACATGCAACTGCAGTCGGATTTTCCCTCCCTCCATACCCCTCTATGCCTAGGGTCCACTCCTATCCCTGTTACTCTTAGCTGGGGATATCTGTTATGGTGTATTTGTTTTATTGCTCATTTATTTGTTTGGAATCCTGTTTTGTCTTCCAATTTGATTACAGCCTTCCTTGGAGGGCACCTGGCATCTGGGGCAAGAAACACTGAAGAAAATGGCGTCGGCTGATGCTTATGTACTCCAGCCGCTCTGACGTCAGAGAGAAATGCGACATCAGCCGATGTCGGACCCAGACTTTGGAATACGGCCGACCGAGGGCTGCCTGAGGCAGGACAACCCACATGTTATGACTGCAGTTGCATGTCTATCGGACATCTACATTTATGGTAGGTACAAAACTGTACTTTATCTTTGTACTATAGACCAGTGTTCATGCAAAGTGAGTTCAGAATCTGTTGAAAACTTTGTATTGTTAAACATAATATTAGTTGCTCTTCGCTGAAAATAACAATCTGTCCTTTTGCTGAGAATTACTAAAGGTTAAAATGCCATTGTTAAAAAAAGAAAAAAAAAATCTGAAAGTTTGGTCCCTGACAGCATTTTTTCAGTGAAAGAAAGATTGATAGACCTTGTAATACTTAAATTTAGATTTCCGAATTACCACAGCAAAACAAGAAAATAATGTAAACGGTAAATATGATTTTAACCTTAATTTTATGTGTAACATTTGTAATGTTTTTACGAATTTCCTTTCTGTCTTTGCAGTTTTGTAATTTGTATGTGGAGCTTTTCTCCCTAGTCCTCCACTGAAAAGGAGTTAATGCCCAGTTGGATTCTCCCAGTGAACAAAAACAAATAAATAAATGTCATTATGTCTTGTTATAGCATCCATCTTCTAGGGATTGTTCTTAACCATGGCATAAACTGTCGAAACATACGAGAACCTGAGTTCAGACATGGGTATATTCTATCAAATCTCATCTAGTAAGTAAACACTTTTATAAATATGTTTTTCTGTGACCACACTAAATGGTCAAATTTCCCACTACTCTTCTCATTTCTTTTTTTCTGATGAACTTAATTTCTTGTCAACTTTTCCCTTTATGCCAACATCCTCTAGTTAATTGAGGTGTCCTTTCTCCTGTATTCACTTACTTCCTATCTCTTTATATTCATCATTTCTGTATTTTAAATTATTGTAATACCTTGTAGTTCCGAAGTCCCACTTTCCCACCCCTCTACTTTATTTCTGGCTATCCTCACTTATGCTGTTCTGTTTGTTTCCATAATTCTTTTTTTTTTAATACATGGAGTACAATGATTAGGTTCAGATATTCAGGTGCACAGTTTGATTCTAACATGGGTAATTGGCTAGGCTTAAAATAGCCCACAAGGGCAGTTAGCCTAGTACTAATCTTTGAACCTGTAAGAGTTAAGTACTTCTGTAGTGCAACACCCAAACTTAACACATGTTAAGCACTCCCTGTTTAACTTAAGGTTGAGTCTTGGGCTAGGCAGTCAACTATCCCAGTAGTGACTAGCAAAAAACACTGGCAGAATGAAAAACAGATTTGCTTCTGCCAGCTGTCTTTACATTGAGGTGTGTCTTGCTCTTATAAATTTAGAAAGTGTGTTCATCTGCATTTTCCAAAGGGTACAATGTCTGAAACTCAAATGTATGACATTTAGTGAGTTCAATCCTCAGTGGTTTGTCTGAAAACCAAATACTTTGAGGAGCAGACCAAACATATGAGGTAAAAATCTGAACATTCTGTGAAAAGTTTGACATTTGAGAGGCATATCAAGGTGAGTACAAACAAAAGGGACTGTGGTATGCTAAGTGCTTTATGACTTTGAAATCCAGAAAAACGCTTATGTTTTTTATTTTCCATAGCTAGCAGTACATGGAGCAGATACATTTATTTTATTTTATTTATTTTACATTTGTTGACCGGGTTAGTCCGACTGGAATCAAAGTCCATTTTCAGCGGAGGCCCGGGGAGATAAGCTCCAGACCCAATACAAGAACAAAAAATAGTTGAGAAAGAAGAAAAAACATTGATTATATATAGTATTATAATTTTAGTTATAGGTGTAGTTAAGAAGGGAATACAGGTAGAAGTACATACAGACAGTCAATGTTCCATTTTAAAGTTAGTAGTAGATAAACAATATCAAATTAGCTAAGTAATTACATACATTATGTTGATTTAGTCAGGCTTGTCACAGTGGCATATTCATTTTAGTCAGGCTTGTCACAGTGGCGTATCCATTTTAGATCCAGATGTTGTTTAATTGAGGCCTTGAATAGGTCTGGGGAGGAGAGCATGGTAATGGCACCTGGTAGTTTGTTCCAGGTTCTGCTTACAGAATTTGCAAATAGGGCCATGCCAGCAGCATTGTTAATTCTAGTTGTTTGTATTTGTAACTTAATGGATGAACGTAGCAGTCTTGTGTTTTTATGGAAGAGGATGTAGTTACTAAGGGCTGGAGTGTTATTTGGGTTCTTTAGGATTTTATTAGCCAATATTAGAAAGTTGTACTTGACGAGATTGGGAAATTCCAACCATCCGAGCTGTTTGAGGTTAATGCAGTGATGGGTTCTGAAAGGAGAGCCCATAGCAAACCTGACGATGTGATTATAGCAGGTAGTAAGTCTATTTAGTTCGGATTTACTTATGTTTGCTAGAAGGGGGGAGGCATATAGGAGTGTTGAGAGTAGGTGCGTGCAATGGCTTTTTTAGCTATGGGGGTAAGGAAGGTTTTGACTCTGTAGAGTGAACCAAGTTTTCTGTTGATGGTTTTGATTGTCTGGTTCACATGGAGGTTAAATTTTAAGTAATTGTCTATAGTGACACCTAGTAGTTTGGTATTGGGGTCCGGGGAAATGACTGTCCCATCATTAGCTTGTATGGTAAAGGAGTAAGGTATAGACCTTTGGGTTGGTGGAAATATGAGCATTTTGTTTTTTTTGGGATTTAGTAGTAGGCGATGTTTGGATAGCCAGTTTTCTGTAACAGTAAAAGTAGCCTGAGTATCCATTTTTAGGTCATCTGGAGATGTGGCAGAGCAGATCAGGGTGGAGTCATCAGCATATTGGATACAGCTGATGTTCGGTATGGTAGTAGGGAGATCATTAATAAAGATAGAAAGCAGTAGTGGTCCTAGTATGGAGCCTTGTGGAACTCCGATAGTGTTGGGTAATAGATTTGAGAGCTTATTCTGCCAGAGGATTGCTTGTTGCCTGTCATTGAGATAGGATTTAAACCAGAGAAGGGCATTGGGATGTAGACTGAGAGTTTGCAGGGTCTTAATCATTAGTTGATGGTTCACCATGTCAAAAGCCTTGGAAAGATCTAGGAAGAGGGCAGACGAGGTGCAGTTGTTGTTAATGGTGTTAGTAAAGGACAGTAGGGCAGTGGTTGTACTATGATGTGGCCGAAAGCCATGTTGGGTATTAGCCATCAGGTCATTCTGGAGTAAATGTTGCATAAGTTGTTTATGTATACATTTCTCCATGATCTTAGCAAGTGGGGAGAGTATGGCTATAGGCCTATAATTGGAGTATTCGGTAGAGGGACCTCCTTTATGTAATGGAATCACATAAGATGTTTTCCAGATATTGGGAATTTTGGATTCTGATATGGTCTGGTTGATTAGGATAGAGATTGGAAAGGCGATAGCATCTGCTGTCATTTGTAGATATTCAGCTGGGAGTTGTTCAGCAGGTAGGGTGGTGGGTTTTAGTTTTTTGATTAGCTTGCATATAAAGGAGGTTGATACAGGCTGAAAGCAGAATAGGTTTTGGCTGTTGGATTTAGTGTTAATTTCATCAAGGGAACTTTAAGGTAATTGGGTGGCTAGAGCTTGAATAGTTTCAGTAAAGAAATTATTGAAACTATCTACAACCTGTTCTGGGGTTTTATTTGAGTTGGCAGCTGGGTTGGGTGTTGATGTTTTACCTGAATACAGTAATTTATTGATCCCAGCCCAGAATTTTTGAGGATTGTTTTGGTTATTCATCTGTAGCCTACTGTAATAGTGTTTTTTATCCAGTAGTACAAGTCTTTTTGTTTCATTCCGTGCATGTCTATATTTATTTATTGTAATCATGGGGATTTTTGGTAGATCGCCAGATAGTCCATAGTTTATTTCTTCTGTTAATTTTTGTTATTGTATCTTTGGAAAGCCAAGGTATGTTATTACCTTTTGTTCTTATTAGGCGGGCAGGAGCATATAGGTCTAGGATTTCAATAAATTTGTTATTAAAATAGGTTACAGCTTCATCTAAGGGGAGATGCTTTAGTATAGTCCAGTTGCAGGTTTTAAGTTTCAGTTGAAGTTTAGCAGGATCAAGGTCTCTTTTGCTTCTGACTTTCCTAAACAAGGGTTGTTGTGGGGTAATAGCTTTTTGTTTAATTATATAAGTCAGGAGATGACCACTTAGATCATCTGGGAGGGTACCTGCAGTGTACATTAGGGGGTTACTGTTAACAAGTATCCAGTCCAGTATACTCTCTTTTTGGGAGTGTTTGCCAATTCTGGTGGGGGTAACTATTGTTTGAGAGAATTCATGGAGGTTGATATGAATGGAGGGGGATTTTGATGAACAGGAGCCCCAATCTATGTTAAGGTCCCCCAGGACTAGGGTTTCTTGGGTATACTGAGAGGATAGCCAGTGAAGGGTGTCCTCAAGTGTAGTTATATTGTTTCCTGGGGGAATATACATACAGATAATATTAATGCTTTTACTTTTGTTCAGTTGAAATTTGGTAGCTAATATTTCGGAATTATTGATTTGAGGTGGCTAAATAATTTCAGTAGTTACATTCAGTTCGGATTTATAGAGGACAGCTACTCCCTCCCTTTCCTCTTAGTCCGATCTAGTCTGTGTAGATTGTAGCCAGGTGGAAGGATTTCATTATCGGTGGTAGATGGTTTCAGCCAGGTTTCAGATAGACATCTCAGGGGAATATACAGTTAAGAGGGCATGAAGTTCATGTATTTTTTTGTTTATACTTCTTATATTAAGATGACAGATCAAGAGGGAGTTGGTGGGTCTACTGATTATGTTCTTGTTATAGCTGTCTCTATTAGATGGTAAGTTAGGGGTAATAGGGCCTGGATTGGGGTGAATATCTCCACAGATTAGAAGGCTTAGTCTATACTCTTTAATGGTTTTCATAAGTTTATTTAAAAGTTTGTTATAAAGTTTGGCTTTGGTACCAATGTGGCATGGGTTATTGCTGTGTTGAATAATAAGTGAGGGTAAGTTATGTCTTATTATAGTGTCCTCGTGTAATGTTTAACTGAAAAAGGCTGTTTTTTCATTTGGGGACATAGTGTGTCCTACAGGGCAGTGATACCTGGTAAGTTATTGGGTTTCATACATAGTTAGGATATAGGTTACAATGAGGGTGGGTAATAGGGTATATAGCAACATTTTGGTAATATGCAAGTTTGGGTTAACTATTGTGAGAAGCAAGTACAGGGAAAGGTGATGTGAAGTTAGAGGGGGTGGGGAGGTAGTGTGGGCTATTTGCTGATTGGTGGGGAGGATAGAAGGGAGGGAGAAGTGATAATAGAGTTGATAGGTTGTGGTAGTAGAAGGGGTGTGGCTGAGTACCTATAAATGTAGAGGTAGTGGGGGCTGGTGGGAATTGAGGGCAGGGATAGGTGCGGAGTGAGCCCGAACGCAGTGAGGGCGAGCGGAGCAGGGCTAATTCAATTCAAACATGTGGAGGGCTAAGGTAAGAATTATGTGATAAGAAGGTGGCTCTTATTTATCTGAAATATGTTCAATTTTATTTATTTTTAATGGTTAAACTGTTAAATGGGCTATAGGACCAATAGTAAGGGGGAACCTAGGAGAAATAGTGTGGGCAAGAGTATAGCACTATAAGCACACTAACTGATAGGACTTTGCTTTGGAGTTAGAATTAAGGGTAGTTTAAGGCTATGGGATAAGAACTAGAGGTGCCTTTGGACCCAGAGCACACACTAATAATATTTAGATATAGGTACAAATTTCAGGTCTTAACCTTAAAATAAGATAGTTCACTCCCAGGTAGGTATCCTTGGGCAGTAGGTACAGGAATTACTCTTTTCTTGGCGAGGTTCGTTTGGTTTAGTTAGAGGGAGAGCCTCCTGGAATTAAACATACAAACAGAGTGAGATTCATGCAGGCATAGGGATCAACCTCTGGTCAAGCAGACCTATCAATACACTACTTGTTATAAACAAAATCAGTTTTAGGGTTTTGAAAGTAATAAAATATACATCCTTTTCAGCATAGCATTTGTACAATTGGCTTCAAACAATGTTTCATATAAGTTAAAAAAAATGAATAAGTAGAGGTTTAAAACATTACAATTTCCTGAAAAAAGAGCACACTATGGCTACTTAGAGGTAGCGAGTCCTCATTGCAATAGTTTAAATGTAACTTTAGTGATAAGTGTGTTTGTAACAGTGTATACGCCTCTATTTGATAGCGAGGCAGCCAGGTAGCCTTAAGTAGTTACGTTTAAGTCAAATATTCTTAAATAACCATATTCTACCGCAGGTCCTGCTTATATGCTTATAGGAAGCATAAACCTAAAGAAATACTCCAATAACAGATTTAAACGCTGTATAGACTATCGGAAACAAAGCTAAACAGCATATAATGGCAGCGTTCTAAATATACATGCAAATTAAGTACTGATACTGCTGCGTTTTTAGTTACAACAAATAATTATGCATATATGCCTCAACTGGTGTTTTAGGAACCTGTCTGAGTCAAAAACCCAGGTCGACACTATAAAAAATAGATAAAAACACATTATAGGCTGTAGGAAAGATAGCAACACAACTTATTGCATTAGCGTTCCAAATGCACATGCAATGCAGCACTGAAAGACTCAAGACCTTACTGCCTATCAGTTCAAGTATTTAAGACTAGTATCACGTTCAGTACTGAGAAAAAAAACAGCTATATTACATAAACAGTTAGATTATTAAGAACAGAGGCAGTTTAAACAATTAATGTATTTAAAATGTGGCAGATAACATACCAGTTGAGAGAGGAGGACGCCGACTGGGTCTAAAAGTACCAGAAGTTCTGGGAAAATGCTGGTAGCTGTAGTGCTATTTATAACCTCTGTTTCATAAGGAAACTGGGAGGGATTTCAAGCAGGGCTAATTCAATTCAAACATGTGGAGGGCTAAGGTAAGAATTATGTGATAAGAAGGTGGCTCTTATTTATCTGAAATATGTTCAATTTTATTTATTTTTAATGGTTCAACTGTTAAATGGGCTATAGGACAATAGTAAGGGGGAACCTAGGAGAAATAGTGTGGGCAAGAGTATAGCACTATAAGCACACTAACTGATAGGACTGTGCTTTGGAGTTAGAATTAAGTGTAGTTTAAGGCTATGGGATAAGAACTAGAGGTGCCTTTGGACCCAGAGCACACACTAATAATATTTAAATATAGGTACAAATTTCAGGTCTTAACCTTAAAATAAGATAGTTCACTCCCAGGTAGGTATCCTTGGGCAGTAGGTACAGGAATTACTCTTTTCTTGGCGAGGTTCGTTTGGTTTAGTTAGAGGGAGAGCCTCCTTAAAATAAGATAGTTCACTCCCAGGTAGGTATCCTTGGGCAGTAGGTACAGGAATTACTCTTTTCTTGGCGAGGTTCGTTTGGTTTAGTTAGAGGGAGAGCCTCCAGTTAAGAGAGAAGGACGCCGACTGGGTCTAAAAGCACCGGAAGTTCATGCACTACAAGTTACTGATCAGAAACTTTAATTAGGTCTTCTTAACATGGCTGCCAAGATTCACCTCAATCTTCCTTCACAAGGCGAATTTCTTGCACCCACATGTCGATCACATAGTAAGTGGGTTATTATTGGCAGCCTCATAGTCCTATATATTGAACATAAAATTAGCTCATCCAGGCTTTATTTTGATTCATTTAATCTCTTAGCAACCAGCTACGCCATACATGTTTGTCACTGTACAGTATATTCTGCATATCGAATCAGTGTTGTACATTTGTTTGAGCTGAGAATGAAATGAGTCCTTTTGGATCAGTGTTCTACCATGGTTACCAAACAGAAAAAATCAACTTCACTGTAATTAGCTATGCTTGTATATTTGCATTTTTCAGTTATGACACAATTTTTATTAAATGTACAGTTGTTCATTGTGCATCAATAGCATGACCTTTTTATATACATTTTAACAATATACTTGTTACATTGCTATGTTTGTATATTTGCCTTTTTCATTTAAGACACAATTTTTATTAAATGTACAGTTGTTCATTGTGCATAAGTAGCATGACCATTGTATATACATTTTTAACAATATACTTGTTACATTGCTGATCTTGCTTTTCATAAATTGTATGTGATACTTGTAGACAAGTCGTCATCATCAATCCCCCATTTTCTCATTTTGATATGGGGTTAGAGTCTCGTATAAAAATTAGTCATTGTAACCAACAAACCTAGCGCCAATGTTTACACCACATATCTGTGTGAATTTCTTCAAATCTTACACAGATTTTCAGTTGTCATAGTTGGACTTAATTCTTGTGCGTGTCGTCTTGTGTCTGCTGTATTAATTAGAAAGAGGCAGACAGGAGTGCAAGTCAATGTCCTTTGAAATTGGATAACATTTTGACTTGCTTCTCTTACATCCACTTCATTCCTTTTATGTGTTTATCAGGGCAGTGACTTTGAATAATTTTTTTCAGACTTATATGAAGTCATTTGCTGCTTTATATATATTTTTCTTTTTCTCACATGAGAATTCTCTTATAACAATGTATACTTATTGTATTGATCACTGCTGCAGTAGCTTTAGCTGTACAGGTTATATCCTGCCTAGGATATAACAGCCAGCCAGCTTCCAGAGCTTCAGGGCACCTTCCAAGAGCCCAAAGTGTCAAGCAGCTGAAACTGAGCTGACTGAAAGTCAAATTTGGGAGCAAAGCTCTTCAGAGCTTTACAGTCACCGAAGAGTGTGCTCCTCTGAGGCTGTCAAAGATCAACAGTCGGCTTGTGCTGTTCCTTTGCTGGACAGCTAAGTTTCTTTTGGGGGGAAAACGTCCATTTTTTTCCATTTTTTTGTTGCTGTTTTATCACTGTACTCTCCAGAAAAGCTGTTTTTAAAGCCAAGAGTGTTTTGTTTTATCGGACTGTCATCAGACTGCAGCATACTTTTAAACAGAGCGCTCATTTAAAAGTGGTGTAAAATAACTTAAAACCTTTTGTCTGTGGAGAAATTGTTTATTTTACTTTTGTGGGCTTGGCATAATATTTTGAAGTGCTTATTACTGTTGTCATAATAAATTTTGTAGATTGGCAGTGCTTACAGGCATTTGCTGCTTATCTTCCATGGGAAAGTGGACCATCACAATCATCTTTCTTCCAGCCACAAAAAGAAAAAAGATAAGCGAACAACCTTTCCCACCAAAGCAAGCTAGCAGTTTGCTGAGCCGCAGGTGGGTGACTCTGCTGTGGCCATTTGTTGTACCTCAGACCACCCATCTTTTATTCTCAATCCCTGTTGTATAGCACCTACAGCCACTATGAACCAGTGGTTAGTAACATCCTAGGTGGCTGTTGGGGTCCCCTCAGTTTCAAGGGGTAGCCACTCTTATATGTCCTGGGAGAGTGAACAGGAAAAGTTTCCCTCTTGTCTCAGAATGCTGTACCCATTTTTGGGGAAGCAGCTGCTGGCATTAGTAACACGGTTGGCCCCAGTTTTCCTTCTGAAATGAAATGGAAAGCCAAGCATCGGAAGTTACTAGGCTATTGGCCCTGAGGCCTTTATAAGCCTAGCCAAGAGTTTAGCCCATGTTTAGACAAGTCAGCACCCAAAGCCCCTGTCCAGCAGGGACATGGGTCGAATCCCAGGGGTGTATTTTCTGTTTCCCATCCAGGTATCCAGGTTGAAAAGGGATAATGAGGTACTATGCTTGACGTGAAGAGGGAGCCTATTTCCACAGATGGGGAAGTCTGACACAAATTTGTCCCTCCAACAAGTCCTGTTGTCACAGACCAGGTTGAGGTTGCATGTGCAGGTTACTTGAGTGGAGCTTGACTTGTGGATATGCAGCAGTCCCATCAAGGCAGTCTGAGATTGCTTTGTATGCCAGACGGAGTTCACATCTGAGGAGTCTGTGTGAAACTGAGTAGAGGGGCAGAAAGACAGGGCTTGTAGCCTGTCTGTGTATGGTAGATGTTTGAGGCCCTGGATTTTCCTGGTGAGGAACCTCTGTGGTCTCTCCAGCTGACGCACGTGCTTTGCAAGGTACATGCCAAAGGGGCGTTGTACTCAAAAATTGGCCTTATAATGGAAGAGTACAGGGATATTATGACCTACTTGTCCCTGGATGAGATACCCTTACTTATGATGTGAACCATATAGAAAGCTTTCCATACAATGGAAGCAACATGGTGGTCAAAAGTCAGGTTGCTTTCAACCTGGGTGCTCATATCTCTCACGACTGTGTGCTTTGGACGTTGTAATTAATGTGATATGCAGGTACGTCACTCTCCCCAAAGGGGATGATGATGTATATTTTGGCATTCAGCTTGAGGCCATGTTTCTGGCACCAGTCATTTGTTTGGGTGAGACCCTCTTGGAGGAGGTCCACATCACTTAGGGAATTGATGACTGCTCTCAGCTTGCAGTCATCTGCAAATGTGGTTAGCCATAGCCCACTGGTTTTGGCCTGCACCTCAGAGAAGTATATCCCGAATAATAGAGGCCCCAAGATGGATCCCTGGGGCATGCCACTCGTTACAGGTCTACTGCTTGAGGTGGCTTTCCCTATTTTGAGTAGGTGAGTTCTATCAGTGACCCAGTTTGCTACCCATTTGGTAACATATGGAGTGATGCCTAGTTGAATGAGTTCATCTATTATGCCCGAGTGGGGAATAGTGTCTAAGGCTTTGGCCAGGTCAGGGTAGGTGGTGTGCACAGTCTTCCCCTCGTTCATGGCTTTGGTGACCGTCTCAAAGAAGTCGACCAGATTTAACAGATATGACCTCCTCTTGACAAAGCCAAACTGTCTGGGTTTGAGTGTTTGGAGGTTGCCAATGTCCCTGTTAATGAGGTTCACGATAATCCATTCCATGACCTTGCAGATCAGGCTAGTTAGGCTGATGGGTCTATAATTTCCCGATCAGTGGATGTTTCACCTTTGTGTAAAGAGATGACAGTGGCTGTCCTCCGCTGGGAAAAAGCCAGTACTCAGGCTTTGGTTGAATAGGGGCCTAATGGTGCTGCAAGTTCTTGCCTGAGTTCATGTAGGATACAGCCTAGGATGTTATTAGGTCCCATGAAGGCTGTATTTTTTTGCCTTTGAGAGGGCAGTTATGACCTGTTCCCTAGACATAAGGGGAGGGGGGGCAGGTACTGGGGATGTCCTGATTTACTGATGAGGAGAGGCAGAGGGATGACGTTTTTGCTGAATCTGTCTGCCAGTAGGTTGGCTTATATCTACAGCATTTGTGTATGTGGTGTCCATAACCAGCAGTTCTGAACAGATATGGGTGCTTCCTTTGAGATTGTGGACATATGTGAAGAGGGTCTTATGATTGTCTGTAGTAGATGTGGCCAATTTAGACTCGAATTTGGATTTAGAGGATTTCACTTGTGCTCTTATTTGCTTGTTCAGGCTAAAGAGAGATTGCTTCCAATTGGACACCTGCTCCTTCTTGGTCCTGGACAGCAAGTTTTTCCTTTTGTTACGTAGTTTGTTTATTGCAGATGCCCACCAAACAGGTTTACTCTTCCTTGCAGGGGATGATTTTGTCCTGTCGGTATTCCTCAGTCCAAGTGTCTGTATAAATGCTCATATAGTACTTTAGTGTAGATTTGGACATTGGTGGTAGTTCCTACAGAGGGGGAGGGGGCTGTGAAGTTGTTTGTACCATCCCTCAGGAGGTTGTAATCAGCTTTGGAGAAATGTTTTTGTTTGACCATAGCTAGAAAGGGGGTCAGCGGAGATGGTGACTTTGGAAGTGACTGCTTTATGGTTGGATCTTACCAGGGAGGATGATACTGTATGGGTGCTGCAGTGTTTATTAATGTTTGTTAATACACCTCTTGTGGGGGTATCAACTAATTGTTCCAAGGCATTTGCATTGATAAAATCAAGGAATCTCTGTGCATTTGTGTTCTGGCTTGAGTAATTTCCAGTCCATGCTTAGTTAGGATCAGGGTTAAGGTTGAATTTTGATAGATTCGAAGAGGTCCAGATAGGTGGAGTGGGCATCTTGAGTCAAATTTGGGGGCCTGTAGCTAGCTATGATTTGAATAGGGATTTTGTCAATGATTAACTGCACCTGGAGTGTCTCCTGTGCATCATGTATCAACTCGTCAAATTTCTTTGGATAGGAGTAGTTAAGTGGGTCTGGCTCAGGATTCAATTCAAGCTGCTGATCTTTCTTGTAAAATTTCTTGTAAAAGAAAGAAGGATACCTCATTTCCTGAAGAGATTCAAGATTCTGAATCTGAACAGGAAGATAGAAGGACAGATAGTCTTCTCAGATTTTTGATTCTGACACAAAGGAGAACTAGTTACTGTTTTTCCTTGTGGGTTTTTTCTTTCTGTGAGACTTGCTAGAACGTGCCATTGTGTTCAGTGGGAGAACACTGAGGTTTCTCAGTCCCTCAGGAAGTGCTATGAGCTGTTACAGAAGAATTTTCCAGATCCTACACCCATTATTTCTGCATTTACTGCATTAGAGGATGTGTATATTACTGCCTGCAATTTTCCTGATAGACAGCTAAGTCTAAAAGGCAAACAGAATGTATAAAGTTCCTCAGTCTTTTAAATTTGTATACATTATTCACAAACCTGACACAGCACCAATAGCTCTACTAGATCCCACTGCTGCTAGGCATCTAGTTAATTGTAATGCTATCCTTTCTGATAAGGATCGAACCATTTTTGAAAGATATTGGAAAAAATTTATACGTCTGCAACTCTGATATTTCAGAATTTTGAATTGTTAAGCTCATAGGTTTGTTCTTATTAATTGTGAAAGTATGAATGTTTTATCTGCAGTTTCTTTTTGTGAGGAAAAGTCTGAGCAAAATAACTTAGTTTCTTCTTTTGCACAGGTCACTATGCATTTTGTATAGTGTTGATACTTTCAAGATTATGGCCTTTGTTAATGTTTTGAGGAGGTTTGCATGGCTGCATTCCCAGAATCTCCCATGATGTTAAAATGAGATTTTAAATTAACGCTTGGATAAGAAGCTTAGTGTTTGGACCCTCTGCTGCAGATGTGATCAAAAAGTATGATTAAGGAGGCAAGCTGACCCAGGGAGTCTCCAAGATTTTCCGTTCTTCTCTTGCAAATTTTCCATCTTCTTTATCCAGTTTTGTTAAAAATCAGAATAAACAGCCTCAGCAAAATACAGGTAAACAGACGTTTAAGAAGAAATGACAAGTGGGTTCCAAAAGAAGTCTGAAAGCTTCCAGAAGCAGGGACAATCCTACAAGTCTAAGTGACTGTTCAAAAGATTTTGTGAGCCCCTCTCACCATGGCCCCATTTTTTCCCAGAAAGTCTGAATTTCCATTTTCCTCTTTGGCAACAGATAATTTCAGATAAATTGGTTCTGAAAATCATTCATAAAGGTTACAGTTGGCAGTGGGCAGAAATTCCTCCTTTCTAGGAGGTCATCATTCATCCTCCAGATCAGGCACTTTTGTTTCCACTGTTTATTCATTACACGCTTGTCCCATGGAGTGATAGAACCCAGTTCCTTCTTCCTGATTGGGTAAGCGTTTTTATTTAAGGATATTCCTAGTGTCAAAGAAATGCTTGGAGACCAGTTTTGTAGCTATCTTTCCTAAACCTGCTTGTAATAGTGCCCAAATTCAAATGATTTGATTTCACAGCCTGGTACCCCTTCTTCCTCTTTCAAGTTTCTTGATAGCACTAAACTTAAAGATGCTTGTTATTACATCCTTATTAATACAGACTTAAGAAGTTTCTTAAAGATTTGTGTTTCTGGATCATGTTAGCAATTCTGTGCCTTACTTTTGGACAATCCCCTGGGGTTCACAAAGTGTCTAGCTCCAATTAAAGCTGATTGCAGATTACAGGGTGACAACATTTTTCCATGTGTAGATGACTTGCTTTTCTGTGCAGAGTCTTTTTCAAAGTATTAGGATTCTCTCTGTCAGATGAGACATCACTTAAGCTGTGATTCCAAGAAAAAATTAAAATGTCTGTCTTGACTCCTTTACACAGGATTGTGTTCCTGGCTTGTCAACTAGACACCTCAGTTCAAAGAGCTTTTCCTCCACATTAAAAACAAGGTCTATATGTAGATCTGTTTCTAAGGCTTTTCATTCAGACTTCAGTTGCTTCACAAGAATACCTCAGGATTTTGAGTCTCATGGCATCTATGATTCTCATGAGACCCCGGCAAAACTCCGCATGAGAAAGATATAGTGGTATCTGAAACATCTTTGGTCCCAGCACCAACACTCTTTTTCTTTCCAAATCCCTGTGCCAGTTTTTGTCAGAAGAGAAATTATTTGGTGGGGAAAACCGATATCCTTAAATCCAGGTCTTACCTTCTCTGTTGCTGCTGCAAAGTAGTCAGTCACCAGAGATGCCGCTGACTTTGCCTGAGAAGCAGTTTCAGGATGGATAAAAGGAGAGGGGGTTTGGGACACAAATGACAGATGCAAGCACATGAATATCAATTAGATGCTTCCCCTGTTGGCGCAGTCAACTCTCTGAACCATCTTTGATCACCGGGGCCTCTTCAAATGGTTTCACACAGTGCCACAGTTGAGGTGCAACAATATGCAAGGGGGAAGCAGGTTGTAATTCCTTTGCAGACTAGCCGTGTTAGCTTTGGCTATAAGTGTCACAGTGCATTCTTACTCAACAGGCATTCTACATTATATTAGAGCAGAAGTGTGTGGCACAGGTTGAGCAGGACCTGGTCAGATGTTTATGAATGGAAAGTAAATCAGGCGCTAAGTGGAAAAGGTTTTGTAGTTGGTGCCAACAACATGACCAACACCCATTCAGGGCTAGTTTTTCTCTGTTATTAAAACATTTATATGGGTTATTATTCTATGGCCTTTATTATTATTCCTTTGCCAAAGTTAAATTTTTGTCCATTTCTGCATGTTTGCCTATGGATCCTCCTCTTTCAGTGCAGTCTGATGTGAAAATGTTTGAAGGGCGGGTTTGCATAAAAGGCCTCCAAGAATACTGGTAGCCCCTCCTTTGTTTCTTAATTTTGTGTTAGAGAAGTTAACACTTGCTTGATTTGAACCAGCTAACCTGGCTGACTTGAGGTTCCTAGCATGGAAGACAGTTTTACTGGTTGCTATGACTGTGGCAAGAAGGATATCCGAGTTATAAGCTCTTAAGGTGAGTCAGCCCTATCTCATATTCCATAGGGACAGAGATTATTTGAGAACTTATCCATCCTGTATGCCTGAAGTGGTATCCCTAGTTTACATTAAGCCAGACTATCCGTCTCCCCATTTTATTTCATGACTATAAAAATAAGGGAGAAAGGATTACTTCATACCTTGGATGTTCACAACTCGGGTACTACCTTGATAAAAACTTTCAGATCTTCGGATCAGTTTTTCATTTCTTATGAAGGTAAGAAGGGACAACCTTTATCAATATAGACTATTTTCAAATGGTTGTCAAAAGCTATTATCTTTTGCTGTACTCACCATAGCAAAAATGTTTCAGGCAGGGTTGTCTGTGGCATTTTGGCAAGGGTAAGATTCTAGAAATATTTAAGCTGCTATTTGGTCCTCCGTACATATTTTACTAAGCACTATAAGCTTGATTCCTTCTCTAGATGTAGATCAGGTCTTGCAAGGACCATTTTCCTGGTGCTCCTGGACTCCTCTTCTTCCACCTCCCAAATGTAATTAGCTAGAGTAATATACCCGTATAGCTTAGGCTATTGCAGCAGTGATCAATATAATAAACATGGAACAGGTTTGTAAGTAAATATATCATTACAGTAGATGTTTGAATGATCAGTGCTGCAATAGCCTCTTCCTCCCTCCATTCCCCTTGGTTCTTTGGTGTGCTTTTTTATGCCACATGCGGTTATTTGATTTTGTTCTTCCTAGCTTTGTTCTTTCAGGGTTCAGCCTCTCTCTTTGTTGGCAGGAAAGCAGTGAAGTTCTTTGTGCCCAGAATTGTCTTTGTCAGCTCAGCTAAAGCTGCCTGTTGGTTTGGGCTTGTGGAAGGTGCCCTGCAGCTTTGGAGCTGGCTAGCTGTTGCATCCTTGGCAGTATTTAACCCATATAGCATAGGCTATTTCAGCAGTGATCATTTGAGCATCTACTGTTATGGTAAGTGTACTTAGACAACTGAACATTCTGAAATGGTGAAACAAGCCTTTGTAGAAAAGGGGCAGGTTTATACCCGTCAGTTGTACGGCATAATTATTAACATTCCTCATTTTGAGTTTTAAAAAGTTGAAGTTCCCCTTCGCAAGGTTCTGCCTCACATTAATTTTTAATTTATTTCCATGGTAAGTAATGCTGAGTCGTATCAAATTCATCAAAAAAATTGCAAGTATAAAGTAACACACATTAGGCATGCTGTTTGCTTCTTGGCTGAATTTATTAGTAAGGTGTTTTTCATTTTACCCTTTTGCCCCACATTTTGGAGATTGAAGATAGGTAAGGTCATGACTGTTTTAAGAGATGCCAAATCAAGTGTAAACATTTTGAGTAGTTAAAAAAAAATAATTAGGGGATATATTTTTGTGGAATCAGAATAACTGTAGGAGGATACTTAATAGTAAATTTGTCTATGATTTCAAATAATTGTCAAAAGGAAAGTCTCTAAGCTAAGTCTTGGTTATTTGAAGTATATGATTCATGTAGTATATGATGTTAAGTTGTCAATCTCGCCTTCATTCTTGCTGGATGGGTTCGGAGCCGACCCTCGGCTCCGACTCGGCCTATACTAAAGCTCGAGAGCTATTTTTACCGGCTCAAGGCTACCCTATATCCCACAATGCTAGGTGCTAACTACCCAGATCTCATTTGCCGCTTACAGCTGTGAGGTGCGTTTCTTACCGGCTATGCAGGTTGGATTTTATAATTCTTAAATTTCTCCTTTTTAGTCAGTTTTTCAGTTAGTTTTTTGTTAGCGACCATCCCTTTAGCTTCCCTTCTTAGCTAAACTTCCTTCTGGTCCCCCTTAATCCCTTAATTCCTAATTCCCTTGTTTGGTTAAAAGGTTAGGCCTTTGGGCCCATTCCCCTTTTCTTTAAATTGTCAGGTTAAATTGTTGTGTGACTGACTTAGTTTGTGTTAAGGGGTGTCTGTGTGTGTGTGTGTGTGTGTGTGTGTGTGTCTGTGTGTGTGTATTTTTAGGATACCGACTTGAATGAGTCGGAAGGGTCCCCACGGTCACCCTCTGAGGATGTCTCCTTTTCAGACATCCTTGAGATCCTTAAGCAGAGGGGGAACTGGTCTACCCTTAATCCTTCCAAGGACTAGTCGGTTTACCTAGAGGCGTTTGGCTCTCGCCCTTCCATCTCCTGGGTGTCTCCGCCCTTTGACCTTCTCATGGATGTGGTGGCGTGGAAGGCGTGGATGGCCCCTGATACAATGGAACCTACCCCACAGAGGCTTTCAAAATTCATAACAGCTCCTTCGGACAAAGTTTTTAGCCAAGGGTGTCCCGATTGATGCCATGGTGGTGGCTGCAGCCACTAAGAAGGAACTGGCTGATCCTTCAGTACCTGTCCATCCTCCTAACAAGGAGTCTAGGACTATGGATAGGTACGGCAAGCGGATGTTTTCTTCAGCAATCTTTGTCATGTGGTCGCTGAATTATCTGTGCCACTTCACCCGCCTTCAAAGAGACATGCTCAAAGAAGGTGAGGTCCTACAGGATCCAACAGCTGCGGGGTCTCAGGACAAAATCAACTCCCAGCTGGCAAGCCTGAATTCCATTGTCAACTCCTCCATGCGGCTTATTTCCTATGCGGCCGATGGGGCGAGTAGGGCTGCAGGCACAGGCGTGGCCTTACGGCGTCACGCCTGGATGCGGCTTTGTAACTTTGCAGACCCCTTTAAGGCATCCTTCACTAACTCCCCCTTTGACGGTTCAGCTTTGTTTGGACCTCAGGTGAAGGATACTTTGACCCGATGCGAGCAAGAAGGCAAGACTCTCTCTGCCGTGGGAGTCCGTTTTTCCACCCCGTCTAGACCATATCCTAAAGGTCAGAAGGGTGGGAAAATGTGGTTCCGTAAACCACAGGAGGTCGCGCCTGACGCAAGAAGTCAGTTCCCCTCTAGAGGCAGGGGGGAACAATAACAGACGCCGCCCTAGGGGCAGAGGAGGTCCGCAAAATCAGGGTAGCAGAGAGTCTCTTTCTGACAACCCCTTCCAGCATCCCTGAGAAGCTGCCTGACTGTCTGCCTTCAGAGGCAGTCGGGGGAAGGTTATCACTGTACCCAGAAGCCCAGCTTTCACTCACCCAAGACAAATGGGTACAGTCGATTATATCCGAGGGTTACAAAATTCCTTTTATCCACACCCCAACTCAGCCAAAAGGACCCCACCCAGATGTTCCACCCAGTCTAAGGGAACAAGCAGTACTAGAAATATCAAAACTACTAACAAAAAAAGCCATCCAGCCAGTCCCAGCAGACCAACAAGGATCCGGAATCTACTCAAAGTTCTTTTTGGTACCAAAAAAGACAGGGGACTGGAGACCAATATTGGATCTCAGCAGACTAAACAAGTCTGTAAGAAGAACGAAGTTTTGGATGGTCACGCTACAGTCCATTCTACCCTTTCTGGGTCAGGATGATTGGATGTGCTCAGTAGACCTTCAGGATGCGTACTACCACATCAAGATGCACAGGCGCTCCAGGAGGTTTCTCTGCTTCGGGCTGGAAGCCAGTCACTATCAGTTCAGAGCCCTGCCCTTTGGTCTCACTACAGCCACCCGAGTGTTCACCAAATGCA
>NC_056738.1:20447110-20449678 GCF_019279795.1 Protopterus annectens | reverse complement strand
ACGCAAATTACACAGCTGAGGCCGAACTGTTGTCTAGCGCTTTCATTCCTTTATTGTTGCTAGGAACTTCACAGATTGATAGCTCTTTCTCGATTCTGTGGGTGGTGGTGCATGGCCGTTCTTAGTTGGTGGAGCGATTTGTCTGGTTAATTCCGATATCCGCCGTGTCTCCGCCATGCTACCTAGTTATGCGGCCCCGTGCGGTCGTCTCCAACTTCTTAGAGGGACAAGTGGCTTTCAGCCACACGAGATTGAGCAATAACAGGTCTGTGATGCCCTTAGATGTCCGGGGCTGCACGCGTGCTACACTGAATGGATCAGCGTGTGTCTACCCTTGGCCGACAGGTCCGGGTAATCCGCTGAACCCCGTTTTTATTAAAGGTTTGTCTTTGGACAAAGATGACAGTGCGTGTTTTACTGGGGCCATGGACAGTAATTACAGTGGGTTGGCTACACGCCACAAGCCCACAGAAGCAGCAGAATGTTTCAATAGTTTATTAGAGGCATCTAAACGGGTCAGGGCTAATGTTTGGCACTGCAAGTTGTTAAAGGCGTACTTGGTTGCTAAAATATTACCGAGGGGCCTTAGAGTGTACGTTGAACCTGGTTTGAGTAATTTGGATGAGAACTTTATGGCGAAATGGAGAAGTATACAGGCGACTGCTTCCAGTATGTTTTTGGAACTGTTGGTCGAGCATTATGAGTCACAACTGCCTGGTTTACTGTCCAAACTCGATGAATGTTTTGTATGTACACAAAAATTTGTAAATGCCTCTGAATATGAAAATTTATACACTAAATTTATTAATGATTCTGAAAGATATGATAAGGAACTTTCTAAACGTAAATTACAAAAATACCAACGTGATGTAAATGACTTTAAAAATTGTACTATGTACACTTGGAAGAAGGTTAAAAAGGGCATTCGCTTTAATGAAGACAAATCTACTTCCAGGCCCAAAAGAAAGAGGGTGAAGTCTATCTTAAGGCGACATGATGATACAACTAGTGCTTCTGATTTTTCTTCCAGTGTATCTAACACCGATACTGAACCTGAAAATTTACCAGAAGCTCCATCACCTGTATCCAAGAGATTCCGAGCCCCTTTAGAAGGGCAGGGCGGAAACACAGACGGGGCAGAACAGGCCATGTTCAAAACTTTCAAGGAACAAATGTTACAACACAAAGCATAGATGGTGTTCCTTATGGACAGTTAAATAATGATATTAACAACTTGGTCATTAATTTGACTGACTTGGAGTTTTCCTCCAGTGAAATCAGTGTGCTCAATAAAGGCTTAGGATTCATTCCTTCTTTTTTTGCATCTCATTTTGATGTTATCAATGATTTGAAATGTTTCTGTAGAAAACTTAATTTAAAATATTTTTTCTCAGATTCTGAACACATGATACAACATGATGATGCCATTACAGGGTTCAAGTTCAGGAAATCACAATTTACCCCACCCTACCATAGTACTGTCAAACTGTTTGAACAATTAGTGCTTAAAGACTTACATTTATATGAGTCTGAGATTTTCTCGAACAAACAGTATAATTTGACCAGGGAAGAAAATCAGGCCCTAATGAATCTTAAAAATAACAATAATATAGTGATAGTTGGGGCAGATAAGGGTGGGGCAGTTGTTATATGGGGCAAAGAGCATTATTTAAGAGAAGCAAACAAACAATTGTCTAACATGGAATACTATGTAAGTCTAGATTCTGATCCGACCTTACAACATAAACAGATCATAGATGAATATCTTAAACTCAGTTGTGAACGTCAGTTTATTACTCCACAATTGCTTAGGCAACTTCAGGTAGACAATCCTGTTCTCCAGTATTTTTATATATTGCCCAAGGTGCACAAGAACCTTTTGAATCCCCCAGGACGTCCAATAGTAGCTGGGAGAGGTTCTTTGATAGAGCCCTTATCTGAATATCTGGAATTTAAATTGAAGAAATTATTGTCCTATGTAAGAGCTCGTATCAGGGATACACAACAATTCCTGGCTATTATAGAAGATATACAAGTAGATAGAGACCAATTTTTGGGAACATTAGATGTACAGTCTCTATATACATCTATACCACATTTGGGAGGCAGTGAGGCAATTAAATACTGGATGAACTATTCGGGTATCTTCTCCCATGATGAACAGGAATTCTTGATTAATATTCTTGAATTAATGTTGGAACATAATGCTTTTACCTTTAACCAACAATGGTATTTACAGGTAAAGGGAACAGCTATGGGGGCTACATTTGCCCCTACTTATGCTGATTTGTTCATGGGTTTCTTTGAAATCCAGTATATTTACACTATCCCATCCATATTCAAGTCCTGTCTTATCATGTGGAGAAGATACCTTGATGATTGTTGGGTAGTGTGGGGAGGGTCCAGTGAATTATGGCAAAAATTTATTCTCTATCTAAATTCTAATGTTTATGGTTTAACTTTTACTGGCAATATTAATTTGCATACAGTGGAATTTTTGGATGTATTGGTGGGCAAACAGAACGATGGTTCTCTTTTTACTGATTTATACAGAAAGCCCTTCTCCAA